>NC_079205.1:50727564-50853483 GCF_026745355.1 Beta vulgaris subsp. vulgaris | reverse complement strand
GAAGAGCTCTTTGCTAAAAGAGTTCAAAACCTAAGTGGACATAAAATAATGCACATTAGATCAGATCATGGCAAAGAATTCGAAAATTATAAATTTGATGACTTCAGTAGAGATAATGGCCTAGATCATAATTTTTCTTCTCCTAGAACACCACAACAAAATGGTGTTGTAGAAAGAAAAAATAGAACTTTGGAGGAAATGTCTAGAACCATGTTAATTGCTAGTGAACTTCCAAGGAACTTTTGGGCTGAAGCTATTAATACTGCTTGTCACATAATTAACCGTGCCATGATGAGACCTATCATTAATAAAACTCTTATGAACTTTATTTTGGAAAGAAACCAAACATCACCTATTTTAGAACATTTGGCTGCAAATGTTATGTGCATAATAATGGAAAAGATAATCTTGAAAAATTTGATGTAAGGAGTGATGAAGCAACATTTTTAGGATACTCCTCACATAGTAAAGCTTATAGAGTATATAACAAGAGAACTATGTGCGTTGAAGAAAGCATTCATGTAATCTTTGATGAATCTGACAAACATAATCCAAGCATACAGGTTGATGACTATGAGATAGGGTTAGCACAACCAAGTATAAGGAACACAGATTCACAAGAAGAAGAAGAAGTGAAAGAGGAAAGGAACGAGGAATTTGAAAATAATGACATCAATGATGTTCCTGTTCCTCAAGGAGTAGATGATGCTCCTGTTCCTCTAAATGAAGGAACTGAGTCCACCGAGGCTAACAGAGGAACAACTGAGCAGAGTTCCTCATATACTCAAGGAATTCATGAGGAACAACATGTTCCTATAAGAGAGTTTCAACCAAAACCTTGGAGATTACAAAAGTCACATCCTGTGGAACTCATAATCAGCGACATATCCAAAGGTACGCAAACTAGATCTCAGTTAAGGAACTTTTGTGCATTTCATGCGTTCCTCTCAATGATGGAACCAAGAAATCACGAAGAAGCCTTAACTGACTCTGATTGGATTACTGCAATGCAAGCTGAATTAAATGAGTTTGAAAGAAACAAGGTATGGCATCTAGTTCCCACATCTAAACAACAAAAGGTAATTGGCTTAAAATGGGTGTTTAGAAACAAACTAGATGAATATGGAACCATTGTAAGAAACAAAGCTAGACTTGTAGTAAAAGGTTATAACCAACAAGAAGGAATTGATTATGAAGAAACCTTTGCTCCTGTAGCTAGATTAGAAGCCATTAGAATTTTATTGCATTTGCTGCTTACATGGGATTCAAATTATATCAAATGGATGTTAAGTGTGCATTTTTAAATGGCTATCTAAACGAAGATGTATATGTTGAACAACCCTCTGGTTTTGAAAATAATAATCACCCAAATTATGTCTACAAGCTTGATAAAGCTCTTTATGGGTTAAAACAAGCACCTAGATCATGGTATGAGAGATTATCAAAGTTCCTTTTAGAAAACAACTTTAAAAGAGGAAAGGTTGATAAAACCTTGTTCCTAAAATCTAAAGGAACTGACATTTTGCTTCTTCAAATATATGTTGATGACATCATATTCAGAGCTACTAATGAAACATTGTGCAAAGAATTCTCAAGTCTCATGAGCAATGAATTTGAAATGAGTATGATGGGTGAGTTAAACTTCTTTCTTGGACTACAAATCAAACAAACTGAAAATGTATAATTGTTCCCAACAAAAATACATAAAGGAACTATTAAAGAAATATGGCCTCGAAAATTCAAAGATAAATCACACTCCTATGGGAACTTCAGCTAGATTAGATGAAGACTCCATAGGAACAAGTGTTGATCAAACAAAATATAGAGGAATGATTGGTTCACTTTTGTATCTAACTGCTAGTCGTCCAGACATAGCTTTCAGTGTTGGTTTGTGTGCTAGATTTCAAGCAAATCCAAAGGAGTCTCACCTCACTGCTGTGAAGAGAATTCTTAGATATCTTAAAGGAACAAATGATCGTGGACTCTACTATCCAAGAAGTGATACATTCGAACTAAAAGGATATGCAGATGCAGATTATGCTGGAGATCTTGTAAATAGGAAAAGCACCTCAGGTATGGCACAATTCCTTGGTCATAGTTTAGTTTCTTGGAGTACCAAGAAACAAAACACATTGCTTTATCCACTGCTGAAGCAGAATATGTAGCAGCTGCTGCATGTTGCTCTCAAATGCTTTGGATAAAACAACAACTTAGTGACTATGGAATAAACTTTGAATGTGTTCCTATTTATTGTGACAATAAAGTGCTATTAGTATATCTAAAGATCCAGTGCATCACTCTAGAGTAAAGCATATACATATAAGACATCACTTTTTAAGAGAAAATGTTGAAAAAGGTTTGATTAAACTTGAGTTTTGTCAAACTGATTATCAGATTGCTGATATTCTAACTAAGCCTTCGCAAAGAGATAGATATGAAAAATTAAGGCTTAAGTTAGGGTTAATAAAAATTAAGTGATTGTTCCTATGTCATTCCCCCATGTTTGATTCAATTTGAGTGACTTTGTGTGCTAAAAATAATTGTGTTTAATTGCCTAAGACCATTGCAAATTGGAATGTTGCAAGACATAAACATGAATTCAAAGAAATTAAACAACTCACAAATGTCACATAATACTCCCCTTACTGTTCCTAAGGTCAAGAAACATGCATAATATGAAGGACATTGATATGTAGCATTAGTTGTTCCTATAGCACAAGTTCCTTAGCATTTATTTTCTTTCAAAAATTAAAATTCATAAAAATCCGAAAAAAATCCCAAAAATAAGGGGAACCAGTTTTAATTAAATCTTGGTTCTTATTATCTTTTCTTTTTCTTCCTTTTTATTTTTATTTTTTTTGCTTCATTTCTTTCCCGCGTGTCATAATTACTATTACATGCAAAACTTCCTTCTTTAATTCATCCTAAGAAACCGTGTTCCTCTCAATCTCTTCATCTTCACCATAACCGAAACCTCATCACACCCTTTGATACTCCATAAAAACCTCCAAACCTTCACAAATCATGGCAAAAACTTCAAGAAACTCTCCTTTTCCAACATCAAAAACAACCGACACTTCAAAAATGGAAATTTCTTCATCTCCAACCAAAACCCTTGAAACCAACATAATTCAAGAAAACCCCATATAGGAACAGCAATTAGAATCTCCTAGAAGGAGCATGCGTAGAAGAAAGTTGATTGGGGAAGACGATGAAGAAGAAACCCCGGAACAATCTCAGGGGGAAGAAGAAGAAACTGCACCTGTTCCTTCCAAAGGAACCGTTTCTTCATCTTCCAAGAAACGGGTCGAATGAAGTCAATCTAGGTATGTTTCGGGTTTTTGCGTTGATTTAGAATGGGCTAATAAAATGAATTTCAGAATTAACCTCCATTCAAAAGGAACAAGGCATGGAATTCTTGTTTGAATTCGCCTTTAATAATGCTCTTGTTCCTCTAGCTATGGATGAGTTCTGTGCAAACTTTGTTAATACAAATGTAACTTGCACAACTGAGGTTAGAGGAAAGAAAATAAGGTTTAATCAAGCCACTTTAAGCAAAGTATGGGAAGTTCCTTGCAAAGGAACTGATTTGTACTTTAAACGGAAAGGAACTGTTTCCTTTCCGAATTTTCCTCAAGACAAAATCTTAGAATATTTTGGAGGAAGAGCTGGCCAAAACAAACTTAACCATAACCTACTCTCCCCCCTTCACAAAGTGCTGTTTAATTTGGTTTAGAGAGCACTCATTCCTCGAACTGAAAAGAGGAATAAGTAGGTCTCTTGGATATGTGTTACATGTTTTGCTTGGACCACCACATACAAATCAATTTCCCTTCCCTCTTCATTCAACATTTAACACACTGTATTGAGAACAATTGTGTAATTGGGTACGGTGCCTTGATAACTTCCTTACTTCATCATTTGAAGTAAGACTTACGGGTTGGACCACCATAGGAGTCAAACAAGGGAACATCTTGAATGAGAAGACCCTAAATGGACTTGGCTCTGTCCAAGAAGGTGTTCTCATTCAAGGAAGAATGGCTTCAAGTTCCTCAGGAAAAAGAAAACTGCCCAAACTGGACTTAGAAGAGGATAATGACGTGATCTTGGATGATCTTGTTCCTAAACCGGAGGAACCGAACCCTCTGTTCCTCTGAGAGTGAGGAAGAGCACTCGTAGAAAAATTGCTCAAGTTCTGTTCCTTCCAACGAGGACTCTCCATTAGTCCTTTCGGATAATGAGGAACAGGTACCCTCCACTCTCAAGGAACCTACTCCACCACCATCTCCCAAACTCTCTGTTCCTTTCACAAAATTACCCTCCATTTCACCCTCATCCTTCTCTGTTCCTTCCAGTTTTGAGCAGTTGAAGGATGAAATAAAAGGCCCAAATCCTTTTGCTTCCACCTCCACAACTCTTCCACCCACACCACCATTCCTTCCTCCCATTTATCACCCTTCACCTTCTGTTTCCATTCCTATTTCCTGGAACAGATGAGCCTTCCACTCAAACCCCTCCAGTTCCTTCACAACATCCCCCATCTGCCTCAAGTTCCAAGGGTAAGGAACAGGATACTCCGGATGATACTAACTGGGTAAATGATGTCTGCCTTCCTGCACAACATATGATAAAATTTTACAATCATCTTCATTGGACTTTGGATGCCAAAACTGATACTATGATCAGTCTTATGAAGAGCTTGAGTGATACCGTGGTTGCGCAGCAAAAGAAGATGGACTCTATGGCTCGTGCCTTGGAGGAGCTGAAGGAACAGGTTGGACTCAATCATGGGGTGGTGATGAAAAAATTGGAGGATGTGGTTGAAGAAGAAGTTGTAGAGGAACACCATTCCCTTTCCCTTTCTTAGTTTTTTTTTTGTTGTTTTGTTGTTCCTGTTTCTTTAATCAAAGGAACACAACTTTTGTTTCTTCTTTTCTTTTCTTTCTTTGTTTTGTTATGGAACAAGTGCTATATAATCAATGACTTTTGCTATTTTGTCTATGTTTCTAAATGATTTGCATAATTTCTTCCTTGGAATGGCTAGTATTATGTGATTGATGTTTGAGCAAGTTTACTCTTTGATTTTCTAACTTAACCACCCATGGTGCTTGTCTATTGGTCTTAAGGTGTTAAATCAATTCATCAATACATGCAGAGTTTATTCTTTTTGAGGATGACAAAGGGGGAAAAGGATTTAAGGAACAAACTGTACATAAACTTAAAAAAATTGAAAATTGAAAAAAAAGTAAAAAATGGATAAGGTAAATAAAAAATCAAAAATAGGTTAAGGTAAATGAAAAATCAAAATTCTGTGTTTTATTTTTCATTTTCTTCTTTATGTTTTTACTAACATTCACTTATATTATTTGTTATTTTCCTTAGTTTGTACCTTTGTTGTCATCATCAAAAGGGGAAAATTGTTGAACCCTAGTTTTGATAATGACAAAGAAACAAAGGAACAAACTAAGTAGTGAACTAATGAATTATTTAAGTGTATGGTGTTTAAGGTATCAATGCAAGGAATTGGGAGAATACGAAGTCACTGAAGAAGTCAAGAGAGGATTTCAAAGGCTAAGTAAAGAAGTTTCTATGTTGATACTAGAGCAAGCATTGGATAAAGAATAATAGAAGCTAGGCATTTTATTTTCTAGTTCCAATGTAAAGGAACAAAGAAAGAATGGTAAGGAACTGTGGCAATCTATTTGAGAATGAGAGTTTGTTCCTTTGTAAGGAACAAACTAAGTGGCACTTAGCGAATATGTTAAAGGAACTGAGTTAATAAAAGGAACTAGACTTAGGCGTGTATTTATTGTAGGAAATGATATTTGAGCGAGTCATACCTAAATTATAGGAAATTAGTTATATCTAATTTCAAATGATAAAATCAGTTTTAAAAAGAAAATCTTTTTAAGAAAAAGATTTTATTTTTCGGAAAATAAGAAAATAAATATCCGGTTGTTAGAAAGATTTTATTTAAAAGATATTATTTTCTTAAAGATTAAAAATTCAGTTTTAAAGATAAAAAGAGTTTTTATAAAACTGATTTTCGGATAAAGCTCAAGGAACTCCTATTACTTAGGAGTAATGGCTGAAAAATATCCACGTTCATTTATAGTTCATGGGATCATGGGACATGATATGAAAACGTGTTCCTTAGGGGAAGGAACATCATGGGTTAATGGACTAAACATGTACTCTAACATTAATCCCACGTTCTTCATGATTATTAACACTATAAATAAAGAAGTCTAGATAAGTTCCAAATTGTGTCCGACTAAGTAATTAAGTGAGTTTAACTTATTAAGTGTCAGTGCCTTCATTCTCTCATAATACCCATTTGTTCTTTGCCTTCTTACTCTAATTCCACTAAGCTTATTTCGATCAATTGTATTTTGGTTTTTGGGGTAAGGGAACTTTGAGTGAACTTCTGTAAGAGAGAGGCTTTGAGTGAAGCTCGTTTGTGTAAGAAAACTTCGAGTGAAGTTGAGAGGAACTGCTGTTAAGGGAACAGTGGCTCAGGAACTTGAGTTTAGGAACTCAAGGTGTGGCTCGAGTTAGAATTAGGTTGTAACAGAGTTGTTTGGCCTAATTAGTGAAAGTGTTGAGTTTAAAATCCCTAGTGGTCGAGGTTGTTTCTTCTTGTTGGGCCCAATAAGTTTTTCCTCGTAAAAATCCCTTGTGTTCCTTTAGCTTGTTTATTCGTTTAAGTTTTAATTTCCGCAAAAAGTTACGTTTATTTCTACACCTACAATTAACCCCCCTCTTGTAGTGTTCCTAGGGAAATAACAATTGGTATCAGAGCTAGAACTCACGTAAGATAGGAAACCCTATTGAGAAAAAGATCCAAGGAAGAACAATTAATACCACCGAGAAACTTGAAGAAGGTTATTCCACTCAAAGGCCTCCTATGTTCAATGGGAAGTACTACAACTATTGGAAGAACCGCATGGAGATATTCATCAAGGCTGAAAACTATCAGGTATGGGGAGTCATTGAAGTTGGTAATTTCGAAGTCACAACTACAAATGACAAAAATGAGGTAACTCTTAAACCCCTCTCTGATTATGACAAATCTGATTTTGAAAAAATGGAAGTAAATGTCATGGCTATTAAATTATTGCATTGTGGACTTGGACCCCATGAACATAATAGGATCATGGGATGCAAATCCGCAAAGCAAATATGGGATTTACAAGAAGTAACCCACGAAGGAACTAATGAAGTTAAGAGATCGAAAATTGATTTACTTATGAATCAATATGAACTGTTCTGAATGAAATCCAAAGAAAGCATCCGAGACATGTTTACTCGTTTTACTAACATTATAAATGAGTTGGCTTCTCTTGGAAAGTTTATTTCGTCTGAGGAACAGGTTCGAAAGGTTCTTAGGAGTCTTCCTAAGGACAGATGGATGGCTAAAGTCACTGTTCTTCAAGAAACAAAAGACTTCACTAAGTTCAACTTAGAACAGCTGGCTGGGTCACTTATGACTCATGAGCTTCACCTTGATACGGAATATGGTGAAAGCTCCAAATCAAAATCAATTGCTCTCAAAGCAGATGATGAAGATGATTCGGACTCTGAAGATTCACCCCCCTCTTGTAGTGTTCCTAGGGAAATAACAATAACAATGGAAGTACATTTGATGATGATTGGGGTACGTAAGTTTAGAATAGTCATCACATTTGCCACACCAGTCTTTAATACAACAAATTATTTAATGATGAAATGTATCCTTATGATTTAATCTAACCTTGCTGAAAGCAAGGTTGGAGGAACAATTGCATTGGTAAATAGCATGAAGAACCCCCCTCCCCCCGAATTGCACTGAATTTTTGTCTTGATTCCTTTTTAATTTTCGTGGTTATTTTTCTAGGTATAATCATGTTCGAACTATGTAATGATTTTGGTCAGTTTCAGTTGTTCATCAGCATTTCTCTTTCTCTTTCTCTTTCCTTTAATCTATCATTTTCTTTTTCTTTGTTCTTTGTGTTGCTTAATTGTTATTTTCACTCGCAAACAAAACTTTTATGCCTTCCGTTTCATTTTGCAGCTACAATTTAGATAGTTTCACGGTGATAAATTATCTTCATTTTCATTCCTTTGATTAGATCTTAATTTTTGTAAGGCTTTGTTTGTGTGTGTTGTGTGTTGCTGAATGTTGATATGATCTAAAACAATCGACTTTTAATCTTCTGTTCTCTAACTATTTTTTTAGGTCTTAGAACCTTTATTCTACAAGTGTAGAAATGTGAGAGGGAGTTTGGAGATTTGAGCTCACTAATTTATCATCTAAAACAATCTGCTTCTGAGATTTTTTAATGGTTTAGGCTTCGTTTTTTTTATCGAGAAGTTTATGATTAGTAGTAGTATTCACGGCCGTGTGATCACCTTAGTGTGTTAAGAACTTATATTATGTCCTTTTATTATGCCTTATAACATTAGGATGTATTGCCTAACAATATTATATTTCATGTAATGCCCAATTTCCTCAAGTAAGAGGTTTGTGAAGTTAAAATCTTATTCTTTACTCTGTTAGGTTAGACTGTTAGAACATGAAATTATAAAGGGTATGAGGATAGGAGACAATATGTTGTAGCGAAATAAAATTTCCAACTCTAATATTTCTCAAAGCTACGTTTGATACATATCAGTTCACAAATTTGTGCTTAAGAAATTACGATTTGCACTACCAACAACATGAAATAATGATATATTTAGTTCTACAAACTAACAATAATCAAACGGTAACGAGCTCAAGATAAAATATGTTCGTTGTAAGCAATATGAAGTCATGAACTATACGTTTTTATCTATAATACAAAGTTATGATATGAAAACCTTTTCTTTTATAATTTCAACTTTATGTGTATAATAAAACTTATCATGATTTAAGCTAAATGATGATAATAATGTTTATGTTTAAATTGTTTTTTATTATAGAATAATGATTTAACCTAAATTCTGAATTGTTCAAGAGTCTTCACCCAAATTTCCAACTTCAAAAAGCAAAAAATTAGGAAGATACATACAATTATGAAAAAGGTAGATCTAGAATTAATTTTATGAAAAGGACGATATTTTCTATAGAGACCTTGGTTTGTATCACTCTAAATTTCAATTCCGTATTTAACAATTTAACTATTTGGAAAAACTGTGATTTTCTTTGATTATGATTTTGAATATCTTGCTCATAAAATTGAAGTCGATCAAAATTTGTAGCACTCATATTTAATGAAAATAAACCCTGAAAATTGTTGTCGAGAAGTTCTCCTGAAACGTAAATCGTTAGCTCATCATGATGTCGAATAATTTGAAGTAATACAATACTAGATTTACTAACCTGGAAGACCGCACATATTGTTCCCATATCATCGGTCTCGTGTTTGGTCATTTTCGAATCTCTAAATGTTGAGTTATTTATTGTTTTTGAGATGTATGTAATTTTATAAGAAAATAAAATTTACCTATTAATTTACTAAGTCATCTATATGAGTCCCATGATCACAACTTAAAAATTATTGTCAAATTATGATGTACATAGTATAATTTCATTCAATATACATCTCATTTTACTAGATTATGTTTTAACAATAGTATATTTGCTCTTTACTAGATACACAAAAGTCATTTTAAACCATATCATTATGATATTTTGGGGTAGAGCGCGCGGTATACCAACTAGTCAGGGTACTCCATGTTGTTGCCCTCCTTGTGGGTTATGAGGAGAGAGAGTATAAAAGTATTATTAGTTTATTAGGAGAGAGAAAAAATTTGGCCAAAAAATTGATGACCAGCTCTTCATGATGGACCAAGAAAAAGAGGAGCAAAGAAGGAATTGGAGGAGAGAAAAAATATTGTGGGGTAGGTAGAAGAGTGAGGAAGTAATAAAATAATCAATGACCACAAACTATAGGGCTACCATTGGTTGTGCTCTCAATAAAAAAAGTAGGAGTTTTGGGGTAAATTTTGAAAGAGCTTATCTCTCCTCTGCCAACTGCTACAACACATAAAAAGCCTGAGTTAAGTATAGTTTTGGGTATTGAACTTTGATAAAAATTGCAGTTTGCTCACCCAACTTTCAAAATTTGCAGTTTGCTCACCCAAAGTACAACTGCGTAAAAAATTTCAGTTAACTTGCAATTTTATATTAGAAAAAACAGTGAGGCCCCACTAACTTTATGATATTTAATTAAAATAATACAACGCATAGAATCTAGGGAGACGCAATGAAGGGGCAGCATTTTTTGAGTGAGTCACAAAAGATGAAAGCTATAATGAACTGATAATTTCACTCAAAGTTTGGTTGAAAGAAGTTGCCTTCTTAGGGCACATTATTTCGGAGAATGGAATCTCTGTCGACCCACAAAAGATGAAAGCTATAATGGAGTGGCCTAGACCTACTAATGTCACAGAAATCCGAAGTTTTATGGGTTTAGCTGGTTACTAACGAAGATTTGTCCAAGACTTCTCCAAAATTGCTTTACCCATAACCCGATTAGTGAAGAAGTCTGTCAAATTTGAATGGAGTGATGGAAGTGAAGCAGCTTTTCAAGAGTTGAAGAAGCGTCTCACCTCCGCCCCTGTTCTCACCCTCCCATCTGATAAGGAAGGCTTTGTGGTGTACAACGATGCTTCCAAGCGTAGATTAGGGTGCGTCTTAATGCAAAACGATAAAGTTATAGCCTACGCTTCCCGGCAACTAAAACCACACGAACAAAACTACCCAACCCATGATCTTGAATTAGCAGCTGTGGTGTTTGCTCTCAAAATATGGCGACACTATCTCTATGGTGTTCCATGCAAGATCTTCACCGACCACAAAAGTCTCAAATATATTTTCACACAAAAAGAGCTCAACTTGAGACAACGTAGATGGCTAGAACTCCTCAAAGATTACGATCTCGACATTCAATATCACCCTGGAAAGGCTAATGTTGTAGCTGATGCCTTAAGCCGAAAACCCCGCTTAAACACCATCCTAACCCTACCCAAAGCTATCCAACGGGATTTATGGAAGATGGAAGTTGAGATCACTCAAAGAAAGAGAGATGCATGCTTGAATGCATTGGAGTTGAGGCCGACATTGTTGGAAGAAATAAAGGAAGCACAAAGCGAAGACATGGAGTTAGAGAAAACAAAGGAGGATGTGAAGAAAGGGAAGTCACCAGGATTTGTGATTCAAGAAGATGGTACTTTGAGATTCCAAGGAAGGCTATGTGTTCCCAATAATGAGTCGTTAAAAAGAAAAATTCTTGAAGAGGCTCATAATAGTCCTTTCTCGGTACACTCTGGAGGAAACAAGTTGTATAGAGATTTGAAGCAAACATTCTGGTGGAGTAATATGAAGCAAGAAGTTGCAGAATTCGTTTCAAGGTGCTTAACTTGTCAAAGAATAAAAATCGAGCACTAGAGGCCTGCAGGATTGCTACAACCATTAGATGTTCCCACTTGGAAATGGGATTCGATTTCAATGGATTTTATTATGGGATTACCACCATCCTCCAGAGGCATGAATTCTATTTGGGTGATTGTAGATAGATTGACAAAATCCGCGCATTTCTTGGCTATAAGGAATAATTGGAGTTTGGATAAGCTAGCGGAGTTGTATAAAAACACAATTGTCAGACTACATGGAGTTCCGAGTTCAATTGTGTCTGATCGAGACTCGCGATTTCAGGCGAAGTTTTGGAAAGAACTGCAAAAAGCTCTTGGCACCAGACTTGACTTCAGTACTGCTTTTCACCCGGCAACGGATGGTCAGACAGAACGAACAATTCAGACTCTCGAAGACATGTTGAGAGCATGTATGTTAGATTTTCAAGGAAGCTGGGAGAAGTATTTGCCACTAGTGGAATTTTCATATAACAATAGCCATCAAGCTAGCATCGGGATGGCACCCTATGAAGCACTCTATGGAAGACGGTGTCGAACACCCCTCTGTTGGAGTGATATAGACGAAGCTAGAATGATTGGGCCTGACTTGATACAAGAAACAACTGAAAAAGTGCGATTGATTCAAGCAAGGATCAAGGCGGCTCAAAGACGACAAAAGAGCTATGCAGATCGACGAAGAAGACCACTAGAATTCATGATAGATGATCATGTCTTTCTGAATATCTCACCTACTAAAGGTGTCATGAGATTTGGACAATCTGGAAAACTAAGTCCGAGGTATATCGGCCCATACGAGATTTTGGAGCGAGTCAACGAAGTAGCTTATCGTTTAGCACTGCCGACAGATTTGGATAGGGTTCACAATGTCTTTCATGTGTCAATGTTGAGAAAGTACATACCAGATCCTAATCATATAATTAGACACGAGCCCCTAGAGCTTAGAAATGACCTAACCTATGAAGAAAGACCGATCGAAATTCTCGATCGACGAGAAAAGCAACTTAGGAATAAAGTAATCCCTATGGTAAAAGTCCTATGGGCTAACCATTCGTCGTCAGAAGCCACTTGGGAAGTAGAAGATCAAATGAAAATGAAATACCCCCACCTATTTGCTTAAATGATAATTTTATGAGGTTACTCATAATATGCATGTGAATATTTGACTTTGAAATTATGTGCTTGTATATATATATGAGTTAATGAAAATATGATTATTGGCTATTATTACTAAGTTTCGAGGACGAAACTTTTTATAAGGGGGAGAGGATGTAATATCCCGAAAATTTAAACATGCATAAATTATATGATAATAATTAGTGGTTAAAATTTTCCTTTAATCATAAGTTATTATTAAAATTTTGTTATACTATACCCAAGTAATGATAGTTAATTTGTTAAATAAATATATGTTGTAAATAATAACAAGTTATGTTAGATTAAACGATAACATTAGTTAAAGTAAGGAAACAAAGTAATAAACAAATTGATTACTAGAGTAGTTCTAATGTTGACACAAATTTATTAGTATTAGGAATAAAAGAGAGGAAAAAGAAAAGGAAAAGAGAAAAGAAAAGAAAAAGAAAAAGAAAAAAAAAAGAATCAAAAGAAAGCAGAAAACTACTGTTTCATTATTTCAACCCATCCCCATTTCCATTTCCTTAACAAATAACCGGTACAACCCGACAATGAATTTTAATTCAGGACAGTTTTTTTTTCACAAACAAATTCAACTTCAATTAAAAACCACAATCCAATTCAAACCCATCCAAAAATCTAATATATATCAAATCAAACCCACCCAATTTCAGTTTCTTCATCAAATCAACCCACCAAATTCATGAAATTTATCCCCCAACTATGCCTATAAATACCCATTACTTCCTCCCTCAATTCACTACCAGGTCCACCACAACCATTCCACTTCCTTCACCGGAAACCCACTAACCCTCGCCGGAAAAAGCCACCAAAAAGCCCCCCCAAAGCTTCTGTTTTTTTTATTTTTTATATTCTTTATCCTCTGTTTCGGGTCAGCCACCGTGGCGCCGCCGCATTCCTGCGCCTCCTGTGCGCCACCATAGCACCACCTACCCACCTCACCACCGCCTCCTCTCTCCTCTCGCCTACACTCTCCCTCGCTCGCCCCTTCCTCTTCTTCTCTCTGTCGCTCTCGCACCTCACCCTGTCGCGCCGCAGCCACTGCTGCTGCACCGAACCACCGTGGTCGACGAACACCGACGAACCACCATCGTGCCGTCACCTTCTGCCGGAGCTCCCGCGCGTCGCCATTCCATCTCGAACTCCCTCCTCTGCTCTTCTTTCGTGTCTGCTCAAGAGGTATGAAATACTCTTCATACTTCAAGTTTTTTTTTAAGAGGAGTTGATATTAATCTAGGCCCAAGTATTTAAATAGAACTGTAATTGGGCTCCAATCTGAATTTTCTTATTATATATATTTAAACCTTATTAATTCATGCCCTTAATACATTAGCTAAATGTTTCTTTTAAGAAAAGAAACCCAATATATATCATGTCTTGTAATAATAATTGTCAATTTATTCTTGTAATATGAAAATAATAAATGAACATTAGTAATTCACGATTTGCTGGGTTACAATAATTGAAATTATTTTATTAACTTGTTAGATATCATTTACGTATTAAATTGAACAAGGTACTTAATGGTATAACATATGACACGTTAAATTATAATTCTATTAATTAAAGTCACGTAAGCTTAAATAATAAATATATGTAGCGTCAACAACGATCTTCGATAATAAAAGTAATATTAATAACTAAAGGTTAATTGTTAAAAGAAATCGAATATTTACATTTTTGCGCATCGTTTCATGGTTAGATTAAACGAAGAGGATATTACAGCCTCCCCCGGCTTTCAAGTTATTACGCAGGAATCAAGGTAACATCTATTGCTAACACCCACGATCCCCTTCGAAATGTGTTTATGAAATGATGTTTATAATTATGTTAAGGATTTTGCAATGTGAATCTTATATGGATTGTGGGATTAAATTATTTTCGAATGAGTTTCGTAAATGATGATCTTATGACATATTGATGCTCAAGTGTGATTCATGAAAGATCTATGGCTTATGCCGATGAATGCTAAACGAACGAAACATGATAAATAAAAGTGAAAGAGGTTATGGCAGTATAATGTTACGCTTATCTACTTTATGATCGTGCACGTACCTTCGCACCCACCGTACACCCGAAAAGGGAGCTGGGCTCCTTGAGGGTACCGCATGCTATTTTGGTGCGCAGCGGTGTATCCAAAAGGGAGCGAGGCTCCTTGAGGATCATCGCATGGTGGTGTATCCAAAAAGGGAGCTGGGCTCCTTGAGGATCATCACATGGTGGTGTACCAAAAAGGGAGCTGGGCTCCTTGAGGGTCATCACATGTCTATGCTCGCCAGTTACCAAGCTAAAAGATGAAAAGATAATGGGAACTTATGAAGTATCAAGATGCTATTTATAATTGTTTACTTTGCTATTATTTCATTACAAATTTGAAATATGTTTTACTATATTCTCTTCTCCCTGTTTGCAAATAAAATGAATTGAAATGAATTTACGCTGTTAGGGTAGTATGTTACTGAGCTTCGGCTCACGATATTGCTTTTGGTTTTAGGTACTGATGAAGACGACGGGATGGCGTACAAGTGAGGATGGTCAACTACTTTAAATTATGAAAACTATATTGGTTATGTAATCTAAATCTATGATCAGTAGAACACGAACTTAGTTTAACGATAACTACGTAATCATCTATGCTTAGACATTTATATTTATAGAATTAAGATGCTTATTTTAATAACTATAATATGTTTAGCGTCATGAACGAATGTTTGCCTTGTATTTTCTCGAATGGAAAATACGGCAGTAGCGTACCGACCATCTAAGTTCCGCTGCTAACATTGGATTAATTAACTTAAAAATGATGTTTAGAGATCGGGGCGTTACACAGGAAAGGCAAATGGTGTTAAAGGGAGCTATGTTAATTGGGACTAGGTTTATTCTCCTAAAAATTATAGAGGTTTGGGTTATAGAAATATGTATGCAAAAGGATGATTTGTGGGAGATATTCATCGATGTTATCAATATTAAAGATAATGACTAGTGGAGTTATCAAGCTCCATAAGGGGCCAGTTGGATTGTCAAACAACTGTGTAAAGTGAGGGATAGCTTGAGCATACCAGGCAATACTCAATTAAGAAGACTTAACAGCAGTTGGTTGAAGAAGGCACCAAAGTAAGCTGGGATAAAGGCATATGGAACCGCATGATTATGCCTAAACATAGGTTTATTTCATGGCTTGGAGTTCAACATAGGCTTTAAACACGAGAGAAACTTCATTCCTATGGCATCAATACTGATAGCAGATGCTGGATATATTGTAATGCAATTGAGTCTCACTCACACCTTTTCTTTGAGTGCCATTTTAGTAAATTGACAATAAATTGGTTAATAAATCTAATAATTCTGCCCACACAAATGCTTTGGTTCCTCATGGTAGAAAGAATTCTGGCAAAATCTGTAACTATTGTCATTTGAAGGGTCATATTAAATCTGAGTGTTGGAAATTAAAGAAGAAAATTGGAGAAAGGTCCAATGAGGGTTAATCTGCAAATATTGCCGACGCTGTTTTTGATGATGATCTTGCACTTTAGGGTTACAAGATTTGGGGCTGCAGTTTCTACGATCTCTTTATGTTTGGTGTCCCCTTGAGATCTCTTGGTAAAACGAGAAATCGTGTGGATTTTCTTTTTTGGAGTCTATGATAAATTGTTTTTTGAGTTTATAATAAATTAGCAATCTTGGTTATGCATTAGATTTTGTTCTAGTTATGTTATTTCTTATCTCAAATTTGGTACTTTTCTAGAATTGCCTTTGAGTTTTTTATTGAGATGAAGAAGTGTTTGAAGAGCGAGTTTGGTCAATTTGAGGAAGCATGCTTAGCGTTAGTGACTTTATACTCTCGATCTAGGCCATGTGATGGTTTTGTATACAGATTTCGTGTTCGAAGACGCATTCGTACACAATTATAGAAGATGTCTGTTTTTTTGGATTGCCTACAATGGGTAAGTTTCTGGAATTTTGTTTACGGTGGAGGTTCTGTGGTGTTTGGTTGATCATCACTTCTTGGTTCAAGGTTGAGTTACCTTGTTTGGTCGGTTTTAAGTTAAGGTGGAGATTGTTATTTATGACTTGAATTTATGAATGGCATAAGACTAACTTTGAATGTACATATCTCTCAAACTATAAATGGTTTTGATGTAATTCAAATTGGGGGTGATAGTTTGTTCCAAGAGCTTTCCAACGATTGGTCATATGCCCAATTCCGCTAAGAAACGAGAAAGTTATGATGATTTGCGAAGAACTGACGAAACTGTTTCGTCACGGGCCCGATCGGACGGATTTCGCCCGACTCGGTCGGGCGGTGCGCCGGTTTGTGCACTACACACTTTTTTTGGTATTTTTCATTTTTAAGTTATCATTTAGGGTTTGTACGTGGTTCCTTATGATTATAAAAAGGCTCTTGATGTTCATTATTATAAACACAACTAATGAAACACTTTTAGCCTCTAAAATTTAGGACTCCCTATATTTTTCTCTTTGATTTTCTATATTATAGTGAAGAAGACCTAATCCCCCACCTGTAGACGTAGGTCAAATTTGACTGAACCACGTAAATCCTTATGTTATTTCTTTGTTCATTTTTATTGTTTTCTCACCTTTATTATTTCATTAATTTTCTATTCCGCATTAATCAATCTACAACACCCGATTTCCTAACATCTGTCATCAACGACAAAATCTTCAACCTCCTCCATGGTTTGTTCATTCTCTCTCGTTTTCATTACAGATTCGATTTTGGATGGTGTCAATTGTGATGTTGAAGGATGGGTATATCCACCCCCATAATTTAATTTTGTGATTTTAATTAAATTTTAGTTTTTGATTTTTTTTAAAGTTAAATTTTAGTTTTTCATTTGTAATGATTGTTGGGGTTTTAATTAATCACAAGTAAAACCGTGTTACGAAAAAAAATCCATCAATTAAGTAGGAGAAGTTTTATGCCTTATTCGATCAACGTTTATTTAAAAGGAAATTCTATATGGTAGCCCCCAACTTTTAGGTTTTCTATATGGTAGCCCCCTCACTTAAGAATTGCTACCACGTAGAAACCTAAAAGTTTGTGGCTACCAAGTATAAAAAAAATTTAAGAAGTACTATCATGTAAAAAACCTAAAAGTTGGACACTACCAGCAGGTAGAATTTCCTTTTATTCAAACCTTGATTATTGGTCATGTAAGAAAACCATAGATTTCAATGTGATTTTGGTGGAGGAGAGAAGGAGTAGCGTGGGACGAAGAATAAGAGGGGTTAGAGGAAGGGGTCAATGGTGGGGGGTGGTTCTGGTAATAGCTCTAGTACTGGTTGTGGAGTGGTGCGGAAAGAAAAACAACGCATGTTTAGATGTTGTAGCAGGTTATTAGCCAGATGGAACCATTGTTTTTAAATAGAAGTGATTGTTTAGATTGTTGAGTATTAATCTAAAGTTGGGACTGAACGTGGTAGAATGCTCATAGGTTTGATTATTCTTATCATTTTCTCCTTTAGTTTATTTTTCCTTAATTGCAACTATTATTTCACTATTTTGATAATGACATATAATTAAAGTTTACATGTTTTTGGTTTATTAATTTGGTTTTTAGTTTATTTTATGTTAGAAGTAATTTGTATATGTTTTAGATTTATTTCTCCATTTTATTTTGTTATGTTTAATTTATTATTCTAGTTTTAATTAGTTTAATTATCTTCAGATTTCACAAATAACATGTTAAATAACTTTTGAAGAATTGATTAGGTTTAATCAAGATTAAGTTGTTTATAACTTATTTGTGGTATCCGATTAATATTATGGGTGTAACAAATGAAAATATTAAGGTTCCATAATATTGTTTTTAGTTAGTGTGTGTGCAGCATCTTTTGTTACTTACAATCTAAGAGCCGCAAAACACTAACCTAAGGAGGCGCTTACAAAAAGAACGTTGAGGTAGTTCCTATAATTTAGGAACCGCAACAACCTAACTATTTGTGAGGCGTGTGAACGTGGAGAAGCTGAGATCGTGGAAGCCAAACTGAACAAACTGCAACGGTAAAAATGCAACGGACAGATTATGGAGAAGTAGCTGAAGCTACGTGTGATCATGGAGAAGACCATGGAGAAGGTTATGGAGGAAATCGTGGAGAAGTGCTTGGGAATCTAGGTCTATACAAATAGACATTTGTAACGGATCTTTTAGAATACTTTCAGAATTTTATGTAATATTCTTAGAGAAAGTACATTCGGTTTTCTTCTTCTTAGAAATTGATGTATTATAGATTGGGTTGGGTGAATCTAAGTCTGTAATCATTTTGAGAGAAAAAGAGAAAGAGAAGAGAGAAGAGAGAAAGAAAAAAGACTTCGAGTGAAGTCAAGGGAGAAGTCAAATGTTCAGGGGGAACAGGCTGACTGGGAACTAGTTCCTAGAGGAACAAAGTTGGTCCAGTTTAGGTTGTACAAAAGAGAGTCTTTTGGCCTAAAAGTTATTAAAGAGAATTGAGTCAAAATCCCTCGTGGTCAAGGTTTTTCTTCCTATTGGGCCTAGGAAGTTTTCCTTGTAAAAATCTCGTGTTCCTAGTTCTTTCTTATTTATGCAATTATCTTTCTTTATTCATCATTCTTTTATTTCCGCAAAAAGTTTGAAAATCTCTCCAACTACAATTCACCCCCCCTCTTGTAGTTGCTTAAGTGTTCGTCCAAGACTAACAATTGGTATCAGAGCCTAGTTCCTCCAAAATCAGTTAACACTGAGGAGCTAGTTCCTGGAAACGATGAACACATCAGGAGAAAGATTGGAAGAAGGTTACTCAACTCAGCGTCCACCCATGTTTAATGGCAAGTATTATCCATACTGGAAGAATCGTATGGAAATTTTTATCAAGGCCGAAAATTATCAAGTTTGGAGAGTAATAGAGATTGGTGACTTCGAAGTCACAGAGAAAAATGAAAAAGGTGAAGACATCCCCAAGCCTCTCTCCAAAATTTGATAAAGATGACTTCGACAAGATGGAGATGAACAACTTGGCCAAGAAAATTCTTCACTGTGGTCTTGGTCCCCATGAACACAATCGAATCATGGGATGCAAGTCAGCCAAGCAAATGTGGGAACTTCTTCAAGTTACTCACGAAGGAACAAACGAAGTCAAGCGATCAAAGATTGACATGCTCATGCACAAATATGAGCTATTTCAAATGAAGCCTAAGGAGTCTGTTCAAGAGATGCTCACAAGATTCTCCAACATCATAAATGAACTTGAATCTCTAGGAAAGATCATCACTCCGAGGAACAAGTACGTAAAGTTCTACGAAGTCTTCCTCAGGATGAAAAATGGATGGCAAAGGTTACTGCCTTGCTTGAAACTAAAGACTTCACCACATTCAATATCGAACAACTTTCCGGTTCCTTGTTGACTCATGAAATCCATCTAGGAACTCATGAAGTCGACTCTAATAGCCTAAGGCTTGGCTCTCAAGTCCGATGACTTGAGGATTCAGAAACTGACGATGAAAAGGCAGCACTGATCGTGAAAAGATTCAAAAAGTTCTTCAACAAGAACTACAAAGGGAAGAACGTGAAAAAGCCAGGAAAGTTAAGTTGCACAAGTGTGGAAGTCCGGATCACTTCATAAAGGAATGCCCTCTCTGGGAAAATGAAAAGAGCAAAGGAAAGTACAAGGAGAAGGGAAAGGAACAACAAAAACCTTTCTCAAAAGTTGATATGAGAAGGGCCATGGTAGCTGCCTGGGGAGAATCCGATTCAGACGAGGAGCAGGAACAACCAGAAGAGGAGACAACTCACTTATGTCTCATGGCAAAAACAGACGAAGAAGAAGACTTGCCAAAAACAAGGTACGCATAAATGTTATTGAAGAAGAGTTAAAAGAACTTTCAAAGAATCAATTAATAAACTACTTTTGGAAACCTTAGATGACTACAAGGCATTTGTGTTAGAGAAGAAAATTTAGAAAAAGCCTTAGAAGTCACCAAAGGTCATTCAAATTGGTTTAAAACAGTGAATGCAAACATTGAGGAAAGATTCTTTGAAGTCTTTGATGAAAACCGACGTATTCGAGAAGCTTTTGAAAATGCTAAAAATGAAAACTACTTCTTGAATATGGAAATGGCTGAATTGAAACTATTTGTTCCTGAAGGAACCAGTTCCTCTATAAATACCAGATCCGAGTTCGAAAAGTTAAAATTCGAACATGAAAAAGTTTGAGTAAATATCTGGTACTTAAAGAGAAAATGGAATCTTCAAGAACGACTCTTCCTGATCCAGTAAGTTGGATACAAAAATATAAAAATGAAGGAAGAAGTGGGCTAGGTTTCAATCACAAGAAGAAAAACAAAATGAAAAAATATGTTGATCTTCCAAGCAGCCGAATATGCTCTTACTGTGGGAACAGTGGACACTTAGTGTCTGACTGTTCCTCCAGAGAAGAACATATTGAAATGAACACCCACTTGTTAAACAAGTTTGGAAAGCTAAGAGAAATACTAGCCCACAGAGGAACCCAAGTCAAACTGGGTTCCTACCACTGACTGATTGCTTTGATGCAGGCTAAAGTGAGGGGGAACAACCTGTGGTACCTCGATAGCGGTTGTTCTAAACACATGACAGGAGATAAAGAAAATTTCCTCGCTTTCAGCCTATGATGGAGGAACTGTGACCTTCGGAGACAATCTTACCGGTAACATAGTTGCAATTGGGAAGGTAGGAAAGTCTAAGTCACATTCCATAGACAATGTATTTTTGGTCGAGGGTTTAAAACATAATCTGCTTAGTATTTCTCAATTTTGCGACAAAGGGAACAGTGTAAATTTTACTGATGAACAGTGTATAGTAAGTAATGCAGGAACAGGTACCAAAATTCTAGAAGGAACAAGGAAAGGGAACACCTATGTTGTTGATCTCAACCTTGTTCCTAGGAACAATCTAACGTGTTTAAGTGCCGTCGATAATGAACCACTTCTTTGGCATAAAGATGTGGTCACGCAAGTATGACATTACTCCAGAAGCTAAGTGGTAAGGACTTGGTGGTTGGATTACCAATTACCAAAGTCTCAAACCATGAAGTTTGTGGACCCTGTGCAAAAGGAAAACAAGTTAGATCCTCGTTGAAATCAAATAAAATGGCATGAAGGTCTTGATCACAACTTCTCAGCTCCTAGAACCCCACAACAAAATGGCGTGGAAGAAAGGAAGAATCGCACTGTGGAGGACATGGCAAGAACGATGATAATAGCAAGCAATCTTCCGAAGAACTTTTGGGCTGAAGCAATGAATACGTCATGCTAAGACCTATTTTCTTGAAGACCCCTTATGAGCTACTCAAAGGAAGAAAACCCAATATCTCATACTTTATAATCTTTGGCTGTAAATGCTTTGTACATAACAATGGTAAAGACAATTTAGGAAATTTTGATGCTAGAAGCGATGAGGCTGTTTTTATTGGATATGCTTTAAGTAGTAAGGCATATAGAGTTTACAACAAAAGAACAATGTGTGTTGAGGAAAGTGTCCATGTTATTTTCGATGAAACTAACTCTCTGCAGGAACCAAGTCATGAAAATGACTTTGAAATAGGACTGACTCATATTGAGGAGTCAGTAAACATTGATGAGGAACTAACATCTGCAGGTAACAACAAAAAACATATTTCTGAAGAAGAGATAGTTGTTCCTGATCCTGTTATACAGGAGGAACAGTCACCAGAAATTCATCCAGAAGACGAGACGAATGAAGCTCCTCAAACTGGAGGAGCAGAGACAAGAAGATTTGAACCAAGACCGTGGAAACACTTAAAATCCCATCCATTTGGATTTAATAGTAAGTGATATTGAAAAGGAACTCAAACGAGATCCCAACTGAAAAATTTTTGTGCTTTCCATGCCTTTTTGTCTATGACAGAACCACGAGATCACAATGATGCCCTACTGGAGTCTGACTGGATAAACGCCATGCAAGAGGAACTGAATGAGTTCCAGAGGAACAAGGTCTGGCACCTTGAGACCAAGCCAAAACCAAAAGGTATTGGACTAAAATGGGTCTTCAGGAACAAGCTAGACAAGCATGGAACAGTCATAAGAAACAAAGCCAGACTGTAGCCAAAGGGTACAATCAACAAGAAGGTATTGACTTTGATGAAACCTTTGCTCCTGTAGCTAGAATAGAAGCAATAAGAATTTTGATTGCCTTTGCATCATTCATGGGTTTTAGGTTGTACCAGATGGACGTCAAATGTGCCTTTTTAAATGGATATTTGATTGAAGACGTCTATGTGGAACAACCTCCTGGTTTTGAAAACCCGGATCTTCCAATCATGTCTATAAGCTAGATAAGGCTCTTTATGGGCTTAAGCAAGCTCCTAGATCATGGTATGAAAGATTTCAAAATTCTTACTTTCTAATGATTTTATACATGGCAAAGTTGATAGGACTCTGTTCCTTCGATCCAAAGGAACAGACATCCTAGTGGTTCAGATTTATGTGGATGATATAATTTTTGGTGCAACTAACGAATCTCTTTGTAAAGAATTTGCTGAGTTAATGCGTAGTGAATTTGAAATGAGTATGATGGGAGAATTAAACTTCTTTCTCGGCTTGCAAATTAAGCAAACTGAAAGAGGAACAATGATCCATCAACAAAAATACGTAAGAGAGTTATTGAAAAAATATGGACTGGATCAAGCAAAATCAAACCATACTCCTATAGGAACAGGTACAAGGTTAGATGAGGATCAAAGTGGTAAGTCCGTAGATCAGAAACTCTATAGAGGTATGATTGGTCCTTACTTTATCTAACTGCTAGTAGACCTGATATATCCTTTAGTGTTGGTCTATGTGCAAGATTCCAATAAAATCCTAAGGAATCCCATTTGACAACTGTCAAAAGGATTCTTAGATATTTGAAAGGAAGTGATGATCTTTGTTTGTTCTATCCTCGAAGTGACATCTTTGATCTAGTAAGCTATTCCGATGCTGACTATGCCGGAGACTTGGTGAATCGCAAAAGTACATCTGGTATTGCCAGTTCCTAGGATCAAGCTTGGTTTCTTGGAGCTCAAAGAAACAAAACATCGTTGCTCTTTCCACGCAGAAGCTGAATACGTGGCAGCTGCAGCATGCTGTTCTCAGGTATTGTGGATCAAGCAACAGGTACGTGACTTTGGCATAAAATTCAAGTGTGTTCCTAATTTCTTGATAACACTAGTGCTATTTGCATTTCAAGGATCCAGTTCATCACTCTAGAGTCAAGCATATTCACATTAGACATCATTTCCTAAAAGACAATGTAGAGAAGGGATTAGTCAAAGTTGATTTTTGTCCTACTGAAAATCAAATAGCTGACATATTGACTAAACCTCTATCTAGGGACAGGTTTGAAAAGATACGCTTGGAACTAGGAATGATAAAAATTGTTTAAATGTACACATGATGTTGATTCCCCCCAAATTGTTTCTTACTAAGTATGTCCTGCAATCTTCATGAATTAATTTTCATACACCTAGGGTCAAGTATAAGGACTCACATATGTCTCTGAATATTACCCTTAGTGTCCTTGCACATATTTGGTATGCATGTGGTTTGTATATTATGGACACATTTTTATCATATGCAAGAGTAAATTTTTTTCTTTTCTCCACATTTCCTTGCTTTTTTTCTTTTCTTTTCACACCTTTCCGTCCAAAAATTAAAAACATTAATCTGAATTATGCCCAAAATTACGCGTTCAATTAATCTAAGGTTAAGTGAAGTAACTTCATTAATCACCATCAATTCCTAATCGAAAACCCAAATACGCGTTCAAACCAAACTCAACCATCTTCTTTCTTTTTCACACGGAATCATGATTACTTTATAAACCTAACACATCAAATCACTGACCCCTCATAATTTCTCACACATCAATTCACAACTCTCTCTCTCTCTCCTCATTCTCATCTTCAACCTCACCAAAACTCTGTTACCATGTCTTCCAAAACTCAAAATTCTGATGCTCATGCAAAATTTCCCGAAAGAGAAAACACCATCTCCTGAGAATTAAGTGCTCAAGAATCATCCAAGAATGACGCAGATTCTCTGGGTCAAAAACGCATCCTCTGCACCAGTTTCTCTCTCCCCGAAAAAGGAAGAGGTGATCATGAGATTGAAAGCGACAAGAACAAGAAAGTTGTACCTACAAAACGAGGTAAGAAAACAAAATCTTCACAATTTCTTGTGGGCTTTTGTGTAGACATTGCATGGTGCAAAAAGTCTAAGTGGAATGAGTTGTTGAAAATTTTAAAATTTCAGAATTGGTTAAAAATTGTTAGCATAGATAAGGGTCTTTATGAGAAGGAGATGAAAACCTTTTGTTCTGGGTTTACCATAACTGAGGGTGTGTGTGTGTCGGTTGTCAATAGGTCTGTAGTTGCCATTAGTGAGAAAAAACTGGGGGAATGGTTTGATGTTCCGAATGAGGGTTACAAGGACTACATTAAGGGTAGGGCTAAGTTGAACATAAATGGAGTCACCAATGCTAAAATTCTTGCTTTCTTTAACGAAAATTCTAATGCTTTATCTTTAGATCAAAAAGAATTGTCTCCATTTCATAAGCTGTTGTTTCAGTTGGTTTGGCGTTTTATTTTACCCCGTTCCTCCAAAAGAACCCAGGCAAGTCTAATGGATCTTTCCATTATGTACTGCCTTGCTGAAAACATAAAAATCAACCTTCCCTCCCTGATAATTTCACATCTCTCTCACTGCATTACCCATAACACCAAAGTGGGTTATGGAAATCTTCTTTCCTCTGTTTTCAAACAATGCAAAGTTAAACTACCTCCTAGTTCCTCCTTTACTCTTGAGCCAGAAAATTATCTTACAAAGAAACTTTGACTAGGCTAGCTTGAGGTTGGTGAATGGAAGATAGATTTTGAGAGAGAAGAAACTCCGGTTAAGGTTGAAGTAGGAAGTAAGAGAAAGTTGGATGAAGAGGGTTGCCAGTGGTCTGTCAGAAGAGCCAAAGGTTGGCTGGGTCCAAGTTCCAGAAGGACAGATCAAGGTGAACTGTTTTATTCACCTAGATTCTGATCCTGTCCTTCTACTGCGTGGATTTTCCATTACTCTCACAACTGGCGTTTAACAAGCTACTGGGAAATTCAGGACTCCTTGTCTCTTCTTTACACCAGGATCACTGCCATTGAAGCTATTGTTAGTGTTCTGGACTCTCAGCAGCAAGATCAAATGCTTGCACTCAAGAATGCTGATACTGGGATCAGGAACAAGGTGGATGGCGTGCTCTCCAAGATAGATTCTGTGGTTTCCTCCCTCTTCAAAAGAACCAAACCCTAACTTCTCTTACGTTTGGATAATTTGAACAATATTTTTTTGGGCTGTAATTATTAAACAATCTTTTGGATTCCTCTTCTTGTGTCCTTCTGAGACACATGAAGTACTTTTAATATTCTCTTTGCTTTCTTCAGTTTCTTTTTGCCTTACTCTGCATATTGACTGATTATTGATGTCTCTAATATTACTCTCTGCCTGCATATTCTGTTTATGTGTTTGGATGGCTAATATTATGAGATTTCTGTTTGAGCAACTTGCTTGTTGCCTAGACTGTTGACTCTCTAGTGCTGCAGGTACAATATTTGGTTTTGATAATGACAAAGGGGGAAGAGATAGTATGTAAAACACAAATAATTTTTTTTAGTTCCTTGTATATTTTGCTCATCTCTGTTCCTAGTCATGTCTGATCCTGTTCCCAGTCTCAGTAGAGTTTTTAACTAGGTTAGATTGTGGATAGTTTGTGTAGTTTATTTTCTGGGTCGATTAGCGTTTTAATCTTTGTAGATTTTTTTTTAATAAACATAAAAACCTTTAAAAAAAATTTAATTAATTGTCATAATCAAAAAGGGGGAATATTGTTATTTCACTATTTTGATAATGACATATAATTAAAGTTTGCATGTTTTTAGTTTATTAATTCGGTTTTTAGTTTTATGTTAGAAGTAATTTGTATATGTCTTAGATTTATTTCTCCAGTTTATTTTGTATGTTTATTTATTATTCTAGTTTTAATTAGTTTAATTACTTAGATTTCACAAATAACATGTTAAATAACTTATGAAGAATTGATTGGTGTTTAATCAAGATTAATTATTTATAACTTATTTGTGTATCCGATTAATATTATGGGTGTAACAAATAAAAATATTAAGATTCCATAATATTGTATTTAGTTAGTGTGTGTGCAGCATCTTTTGTTACCTAAAATCTAGGTGCCGCAAAACACTAACCTAAGGAGGCGCTTACAAAAAGAACGTTGAGGTACTTCCTATAATTTAGGAACCGCAACAACCTAACTATTTGTGAGGCGTGTGAACGTGGAGAAGTGGCTGAGATCGTGGAAGCCAAACTGAACAAACTGCCAACGGTAAAAAATGCAACGGACCGATTATGGAGAAGTAGGTGAAGCTACGTGTGATCATGGAGAAGACCATGGAGAAGGTTATGGAGAAAATCGTGGAGAAGTGCTTGGAAAATAGGTTCTACAAATAGACATTTGTAACGGATCTTTTAGATATACTTTCAGAATTTTATGTAATATTCTTAGAGAAAGTACATTCGGTTTTCTTCTTCTTAGAAATTGATGTATTATAGATTGGGTTGGGTGAATCTAAGTCTGTAATCATTTTGAGAGAAATAGAAGAGAGAAAGAGAAAAGACTTTGAGTGAAGTCAAGGGAGAAGTCAACTGTTCAGGGGGAACAGGCTGACTGGGAACCAGTTCCTAGAGGAACAGAGTTGGTCCAAGTTTAGGTTGTACAAAAGAGAGTCTTTTGGCCTAAAAGTTATTAAAGAGAATTGAGTCAAAATCCCTCGTGGTCAAGGTTTTTCTTGCTATTGGGCCTAGGAAGTTTTCCTTGTAAAAATCTCGTGTTCCTAGTTCTTTCTTATTTTATGCAATTCTTTCTTTCATTTTCAATCATTCTTTTATTTCCGCAATAAGTCTGAAAATCTCTCCAACTACAATTCACCCCCCCTCTTGTAGTTGCTTAAGTGTTCGTCTAAGACTAACAACAACTCTTGTGTGATTAATTCGCTCTTAGTATATATATTTGCCTCCCTTCCCCTACTCTTGTACTTGATTTTCTTGTGTAGGAATCTGAGTTTTACAAAGATAATGGGCGATAAGAATAATTATTTTAGTTAATGATGTATATCCCTTCATTTAGCATATTCTTTTGTATGATATTATCCCTTCTTATCTCCTTGTATTTCTCTCACTGTAGCTATCTTCTGTTTAGCTCTCCTTTATTTTCTCTACATAGTTACACACATGTACTATAAATACTCTGTAAAGTTACGTAACATGAAGGTAAGCTTAACAATTTCATGGTATCGGAGCGGATCAATCTTGAACCTGTTTTTTTTCGGCTTCTATCGTAAGTTTCCCCTTCCTTGGCTTCCACCACCATCACCAACGATGCCGATCCCACCACCCCCCTTGTTGTTGTCAATCTCTCTAACATTCTCAAACTCAACTCCACCAACTTTCTCTCATGGCAACTTCAACTCCAAGCCACCGTCTTTGGTTATAATCTCTTTCAGTTCCTTGATGGCACCCATCCCAAACCACCTGTCACTATTTCCTCTTCCACAACCGAAACTCCGAACCCTGCCTATCTTTCTTGGCTACGCCAAGATCGTCTTCTCTTCGGTGCACTCATTAGCCTCTTGGAACCCACCCTCGTTCCTCTTGTCTCTCGTGCCTCCACCTCCAAGGAAGCCTGGGATATTCTATCTAACACCAACGCATGCCAATCTCGTGGCCATCTCAAACTACTCAAAACGAAATACAAAAATATCACCAAAGGCCCTTCATCTATTAGTGATTACATGAACTCAATTCGCATGTGCGTTGATCAACGTCTCCTCCTTGACGACACCGTCCTCCCCGAGGATGTCATCGAACAAGTTTGTGATGGCATCCAAGACCCTGCCTATGCTCTCCTCCTTGAAGGCGTCAATAATCGTGACACCCTTATCACTTTCGATGAGCTTCACGAGAAACTTCTCGTGCGCGAAAACCAAATAAACACTACAACCCCTCTTACTGCTTCTCTTCCCGCCACCGTCCACACCACTCACACCTGATCCCATCCATCTCCGTCCTACCCATCCAATCCCTCTGATCGGCCGCCTAAACCCACCTATCCCTCCTCCAAGAAACCCACAAAAGGCTATCAAGGTAAGTGTCAATGGTGTCATACCTTTGGTTACTCACTCTACAAGTGTCCCTCATTCCAAGAAAAATTTCCTAATGCTAAGTCTACCCTCCCACCCCAGGCCAATACTTCTGCCTCATCGAACCCTCCCCGCGCCCATCTCCCCACTACCACTGCTGCCACGGACACCCAATGGCTCCTCGACTCTGGCGCCTCTCACCACATCACTCATGATCTCTCTACCCTCTCTCTTTATCATCCTTATGATGCCACTGAAGAAATCGTAATCGGTGATGGTACGGGTATTCCTATTACTCATATTGGCTCTTTACATCGTTCTTCCTCCTCCTCTAAACCCCTAATATTACACAATGTCTTATGTGCTCCCACTATATTTCGTAATATTATTTATATCTCTCAATTATGTGCTCAAAATGACATTCTCATTGAATTCTCTTCTTCCTTTGCATTGAAGGATCGTCTCACGGGGGCACTTCTCCTTAAAGGACCACTCACTCACGGCATCTATGAGCTTTCCTCACCCCCACAAGTCTTCGTCGCCATTGTCCCTGATAACTCTACTCAGTCATGGCATCACAAACTAGGCCATCCATCGCTTCCCATTCTTAAGTCTTTAGCATCTAAGTTTAATCTTACTATATATTTCCGATTTCAATAATTTCAATTGTGATGCTTGTCAATGTAATAAGAGTCATAAACTCCCGTTTCATAAATCTACTTTACGTTCTTATGCTCCGCTTGATGTTATTTTCACTAACTTATGGTCCTCTCCCGTTCCTTCTCTTGACAATTATAAATACTATGTTATTTTTCTTGATCACTTCACCAAGTACATTTGGTTGTATCCCCTAAAATTAAAATCAGACACAAAAACTATTTTTCTTCGATTCAAGGCCCTCGTTGAGAAGTACTTTGATCGTCCTATGAAAACTATATATTCAGATAATGGTGGTTAATATTAAGCACTCACCACCTATCTAACTATTGATGGCGTCTCCCACCTCACATCTCCCCCTCATACTCCTGAGCACAATGGATTTGCTGAAAGGCGCCATCGCCATGTTGTTGAAACTGGCCTTGCTCTTCTCACTCATGCGCAACTGCCATTATCCTTTTGGAGTTATGCCTTTACCACCTCCGCCTATCTCATCAACGGCATGATAACCCTTACTCTAGCCTCCAAATCGTCCTTTGAATGTTTATTCCAAATTTCACCCAACTATCAAAAACTACACAACTTTGGTTGTCTATCCTACCCATGATACGCCCTTATAACTCTCACAAATTACAACCAAAATCCACCCCTTGCATCTTTGTTGGTTACTCAAAATCTCAAAGTGCCTATCATTGTTTCGACCCATAAACCCACAAAATTTATACCTCTCGTCATGTTCGCTTCGTTGAACAAACATATCCCTATCTTCAACTTACCAACACCCCTCAATCCACACGTTGCCCTACCGATCAATGGTGCTCTCTCACCATTCCCCTCATCACCACACCCCAACTTCTGCATCCATCACCCACACCCTCGCCTACTCGTCCCTCCACTCCCCTAGTCTCACCTGCACCATCTAGGGTCCCCACTCCCTCATCTGCCCCACATCCCCGCTCACCCGCATCCATCTCCCCTCTACTCAGCTCCTCTGCCCAGCCCACACACTCTTCTGCTCTCCCATCCTCTCCTACTACTTCTTCCTTGCCCCCCCCCCATGCTGACTCACTCAGCTCTCCTTCATCCACAACCTATGACGCTAGCCTACCTTCCCCACATTCCCCATCTTCCAACTTTCCTATTTCTACTCCACCTTCCCCTCGCATCATCACCCGATCCCAAAATAATATTTTCAAACCCAATTCGAAATATGTCAGCCCTACTACCCTCTCCTCCCCTCCCCTCACTTCATCCCTACCACTGCTCTCCAGGCCCTCAAATATCCCCATTGGAAACAAGCTATGGAAGCCGAATTTAATTCCCTCGCCACTATGGGAACATGGACTCTTGTCGAACCATCTCATGCTTCGAACCTCATCAAAAGTAAGTGGGTTTTTAGAATTAAATACAAATCAAATGGTGAGATTGAGGGTTATAAAACTCGACTTGTTGCTAAGGGCTTTCAACAACGGTCCGGCTTAGACTATACGGACACAGTTAGTCCCGTGGTTCGCCCGGCAACGGTTCGAACTATTTTGACCCTTGCTACAACCAAGAGCTGGTCTCTACGTTAACTCGACATCAACAACACCTTTCTTCAGGGCACTCTCCATGACAAAGTCTACATGGCTCAACCTCAAGGCTTCACTGACTCCGCCTCTCCTACTGCCGTTTGCATGCTACGTAAAGCTATTCATGGCCTCAAACAAGCCCCACGGGTTTGGTACACTGAACTCATGAACTTCCTTGTAAGTCTCGGCTTCCGCCGCACAGCCTCGGACTCCTCCTTGTTCATTCAAAGTCACCCAACCAATATCTCATCGTCTATGTCGACGATATCATTATCACCGGTCCCGATACTTAGGTCCTATCTTATTTCTTAGGAGTCGAAGTCATTCCCTCCTCCCATGGTCTTTTTCTTAGTCAACGTAAGTTTATTTGTGACTTAATTAACACCTTGGGTATGTCCGAAACTAAACCTGCCACCACACTCTTCGCTGTTGGCACTACTCTTCTCGCTAACACTGGCACGTGTCTCCCTGCTTCCAAAGACTATCGAGCTGCGCTTGGTAGCCTCTAGTACCTCACCCTAACTTGGTCGAACATCTCCTTCGCGGTAAACTGCTTATCTCAATTTATGCAGTCCCCCTCCACTGACCATTGGCAGGCCTTAAAACGTCTACTTCGTTACTTACATGGCACCAAGGACCACGGTCTCACGCGTAACTCACCGTCCACTCTTCACGCATTCACTGACACAGATTGGGCCAGCAATAAAGATGATTACACGCATTCATATTCTTGGGTTGCAATCCTCTCACCTAGTGCTCAAAGAAACAAAAAGGTGCAGCTCGGTCATCCACCGAAGCGGAATACCGCGCCATAGCACATACCACTAGCGAGTTATTATGGTTCCGTAATTTATTTACTGAACTTGGTCTATTCATTACAGAAAAGCCAGTTATTTATTGTGATAATTGTTGAATATAAAAGAAGAGATGCAAAGAAAGAATTATAAAAATGGAATTACGTGCATTCATAGAGAAAACAAGTACAAGGCTTTATATAACACTAACACACTAAACAAAAAATAGCTATAAACTAGGAAATGTGAGCTAAGTGGATGGAACATGGACCCACTACTCACTACAAATTCTCAACTAAGCAAAACCCATGATCTATTTACTGTAACTAGAAAATAGAACTGAATTAATTAAAACATTTTGAAGCAATATTCCAACACACCCCCTTGCTTCAAAATTGGTGTTAGATTTTTTTTTTTTATTTTTTTTTTTTGGTTTATGAAGTACTTCCCTTCATATGTGATGCACTTCTCATCACCAAACATTTGTTGATGCACTTCTCACCAACACCGTTGATGCACTTCTCATCAACTATCTATTTGTGGAGCACTTCTCTCCAACACGGTGCACTTCTCACCCATTGCTCTAAAATAATGTTTCTTCTTCGGCTACTTGTGCCATGCTTGCATGCTCCTCATTTTGTGATCAGCAATGTTTTGTCAAATGCCCAAATCATTTGCACTTAAAACATTGTGTTTTTCCCTTATGCCAGCATTGATTTTCCTCATGACCGAGCTTCTTACATACACCACATTGAGGAATTTTGCCTTTCCCCTTAGAATAAGAAGTTTTGGCCAAAAAAGCTTCTTCACCTTTGGTTGAGTCATCATTTTCTCCTCTCATTTGCCTTATTTGATCAACAGCATGGAGTGCATTGATCAACTCTCCAAAAGTTAAAGTAGACAGATTTTTTGAGTCTTCAAGAGTAGAAATTTTTGTTTCATACCTATCCGGAAGAGTTACAAGGAGCTTGTCTACTACTCTTTGACTTGAAGAATCACCACCGGGGAGTTTTATTTGATTGACAATAGCCATCATTCGGTTTTCGTACTCCTTGGCACCTTCGGATTTTTTCATGCTTAGCATCTCAAATTCCCTTTTGAGATTTAAAATTTGCATCAACTTGGTTTGACTATTGCCTTCAAATTCCTCCTCAAGCTTTTCCCACGCCTCTTTAGGAGTTTCACATGCCATTATAAGTGTGAAAATCCCTTCCGACAATGCCGAATGTAAGCAAGAGAGTGTCCTTGGCCTCTTTGCCATATCTTCTTCATATTTTTTTGTTTGGGCTACGGTGGGATTGTTTGGAAGAGTGGAGGGAGGATCATCATTTTCTACCACATCCCATAAACTCAAAGCTTTTAAGTAAGTTTTCATTTTTATCACCCAAGAATGGTAATTTTCACCATTAAATAGGGGAATAGGAAGAGAAAATTTGCTTGATGTCATTTGATAGAATGTAAACTCTCGAAATATATATATCTATATATATTAATGTGGTTGAACCTCACAAGCCCTTTAGATCATTTTGGCTCTTGATACCATGTTGAATATAAAAGAAGAGATGCAAAGAAAGAATTATGAAAACGGAATTACGTGCATTCATAGAGAAAACAAGTACAAGGCTTTATATAACACTAACACACTAAACAAACAATAGCTATAAACTAGGAAATGTGAGCTAAGTGGATGGAACATGGACCCACTACTCACTACAAATTCTCAACTAAGCAAACCCATGATCTATTTACTGTAACTAGAAAATAGAACTGGATTAATTAAAACATTTTGAAGCAATATTCCAAATATAATTTAGGTGCCACATTTTAAAGCTCCAATCCAGTGTTTGATTCCAAGATGAAGCATTTAGCTTTAGCGTTTTATTTTATTCGAGAACATGTCCAAAACGGCACCCTCCAATTTATTCATGTTCCTACCGGAGATTAACTAGCGGACTTCCTCACCAAGCCGCTCACTTGGCTACGCCTTGACACGTTACTTCTCAAGATCGGTCTCACTGACCGTCCGCCCCCGTTGCGGGGGCATGATAAGAATAGTTAGTTAATGTTGTATATTCCTTCATTTAGCATATTCTTTTGTATGATATTATCCCTTCTTATCTCCTTGTATTTTCTCTCACTGTAGCTATCTTCTGTTTAACTCTTCTTTATTTTCTCTACATAGTTACACAGATGTACTATAAATACTCTGTAAAGTTACGTAACATGAAGGTAAGCTTAACACTTTCAATGGGGAGCCAAAAGGAGTGAACTAAAAAAAGCTTAGAGCTCCTCTATGTTTGATCAACCTGCCCTGAGGGAGAAGCTTGCCCAAACCATAAGCCTGCTCGCCCGAGGACATGGGAGACCAAACATTTTTCCTTCTTTACGAGAAATAGGGCATCGTCTGGTAGCAAGTTTGGGCCCGATCTTTGTTACCTTCTAGGCTCTTCTTTTTGTCCGTCCCTCCCTTATGGAGCCTGCCCATACTACTATATATTGCAGCTTATGTTAATTTTTTTTTTTTCTGACGATTGTAATTAGAGGGGTATCAATGCTCCCTTGACGTATTTTTGAGGGATATCATGTTTATTAGAACCCTAATCTTAATGTTAGTTTTAGAGAGAAAAAACTTGACTCAAGAGATGTATTTTGAAGATAGGAAATTAATGCAAAGTGACAAGTTTCTTCGAAATTCTGATTTTCTTAGTAATCTTCCCAGTCCTTTCTTTTTTTTCCAAATATTTTTTTTTTGCATTTCTAGTTCATCATTTCATGCTTTAGGTTTGTCTTTATTTAATTAATTTTGATGTTTAATAGGTTAATTTGGATTAAAGTTTTCATCTTTCTTTGGTTTCTTCTTGTTTCCTCTCAAGTTTTTGCTTTTAACGTTTTCTTTAAATTATTGATTTTGGAGTTCCTTATCTTTCGATTTGTGATTGATTGATAGTTTTCTCGTTTTAAGAATGTTTCTTAGCTTAATGAATAGTGGCTAGGATATGGGAATCGCCCAATCATTACTTCAATCATTTTCTCATGCGTAGAGTTTGGTGAGATTGCTTCTGCATTTTCAATCATCATTATCCCTTTCTCATGATTATTATAATTTCATCCTTTTGTTGTCCCTTTAATACTTAGCCTTTTCATGGATAACCTTCATAAATGATAGATTAGTTTAGATAATTTTACTTGTTGAATTATGTTGACTTGGGTTTTATTTCAATTCTTATCATGGTCTAGTTAGTGAGAACACCAAAAAATATAGGTTTTGTTACTATAATTAGGACTCCGAACTCCCTTATTTTATAAATTATAGAGGTGTTTAGGATTATTTATTCCCTTTGCATATCCCTTTTGTATGTTAATCCCCATAGCTCTACTTGGTATTTGGGTATAACTTGTGATTGTGGTGTTTCCTCATTCCTATTAGTACCTTTCTTATTTCATTTCAAGCAAATTAAATATTAGCTAGTCTTCATGTCTAGTTTCAATAGTTTAGTGAAACCTTGACCATTTCTTCGACATATACTTTTAGTGATTCTACCATGATGAGACTTTCGATTCATGTGGTTCAACCCTTGCTTACCACTTCACTAATGTAGGTGTACAGTCAGCTGTACGGTCAACACTTTTATTTGATTATTAAAGGTATCAACGACCTAGTATTACCTTAGCTTGTTCACATATCTTAGATATATCATAGAATAAGTACATATAAAAAGTGCTTAAAACAAGACCAAAGTGCTTAACAAATACCAAAGTGCTTATTTAGAATTACAAAGGTTATTCAGAATTACCATACTGCTCATTAACAAGACCAAAGTGCTTAAAACAAGTAAAACCTACGTCAAGTGAAATAGTAAAACCTTGCAAGCAAAAAGACATCTAACCACTCCATACTATGACTATAGGAGTTTTATTATAAGTTGGAATCTATACTGAAGACCTAATTTAACTAAATTTTAAGATACGTAGAATCCTAACTTGAACTTGAATACTACGAGAGGTCCTAACAGAACTAGGACTCTCCAAACTATTGGGATGATGATTGATGCTTGTGTGCTTTGATACCTTTATTATGAACATAACTGAGGAATTGTGATGATACGGTATCCAAAATCTTCTCAACTGCCCATCAAAAATATTAAATATTAATCATGAGATGAAGGTTGAGTCCTAGAATTTCAAAAGTATAAATAACACTTCGTTCAGTAAAAATGATAGAAGTTCACAACTATGGATAACCACATGCGCTTGTTTTTAGCTTTGATGCATTATTAATCAAAACATAGGAGTAATATGCTTCGATAACATAGGGGAAAATTGCAATGCATTTGGTTCTTTCTTCCGTTGGTAAGAAAAATATCTCAACGGCTCGACCTGACTATGATTTTAACCTTTATAGTCCCTTGATCTATTCACCGGTCAAGTGCTTGGGAAGAAAATGGAGTGGTAAGCTCAGGGAATCTCTTCCAAGCATCATCATTTGGTAAGATTGAAATTCTGAACTTGTAGAATTCAAGTGAGCCAAGCTTACTTTATAATGCATTTCATTTATAATGCCCCATATATAAAACCATTCTAAGATTGTTTTTCATTAAGATACATACTTTCATATAGAACCAATGAATATTAAACTATAAGTTTTTGATTTAATTACACCCAATATCACAAATTCGATAGTGCAAAAAATCCAGGTGAAAAAACAGGAACTCAATGCAACAACTCTTTTGAAAAATAAATTAACAGAAAATTAAAAACAATATCAAACCAAAAGCTTAAGCTTATGGTTGGAGTCTCAGAAATAGTTTTATACTCTATCATCAGGCCCCCTCACGCGAGAGCCCATGAGGTTGAAGTGTGGATGCTGCACAGGTCTCCCTCATACTTGTCGCTAAATATATACTTCACGGCAAGCTCGGTTCATTGATACCGAATTCCCATACCCTACTCTCACTCACTCCACGACATCATCTCCTTTCTCTTCACTTGCTCCTTGATGCACTATGTCCCTTCCTCTTATATATATATATATATATATATATATATATATTTGCTGCCTCACACCCCAACTCATTTCGTTCCCCTCATCGCTCACATTCCCCAACCTTTACCTCGATGCCTCTGTCCGCTAACCTACTTCCCCATATGCTCGTGTAGCTCCCCATCTCACGCCTACTCCCCTACCTCTTTACTATCCAGCTCCCCATCTCACGCCTCCCCGTATCTTTCTCACGCCCCTCCCTCCAATGATGACTCCCTCACCCCTCTTTGCACAAGCAGCTATGCCCCTTCTCCATCTCATCATTCCTCCTCTCCACCCCCACTACTCTAGCCAATCTCCACCTCCTTCTTTCGGCATTATCACTCTTTACAAGCCCAACCCCAAGTATGTTCACCTTACCACAACCTCATCCAAAACTCTTGTCCCCACCAAAGTTTCATAAGCTCCTCAAGCTCCCTCATGGCGCCAAGCAATGCAAGATGCGTTTAACTGTCTTATTACAATGGGTACTTGGGCTCTTGTTGAACAACACTTGGCTAGAAATGTCACTAAAAGAAAATGGGTTGTCCGGTCGAAATATAGACCCAATGTTGACGTTGAATGTTGTAAAGCTCGTCTCATTGGTAAAGGGTTTCAACAGCGTCATGACATAGACTACACTGAAACTTTTAGCCCCGTAGTCAAAGTCCCTATTGTGCACACCGTTCTTCTAGTTGCTACTACTCATGGTTGGCCTCTTCGGCAATTGGATATTAATAACGCCTTTCTTCAAGGCATTCTCAATGAAGAGGTTTATATGGTTCAACCCCAAGGTTTTGTTGACTCTTTTCCACCTCATGCAGTTTGTAAACTCAATAAAGCTATATATGGGCTCAAGTAAGCCCCCCGTGCATGGTACACTGAGCTTATGAATTTTCTTATTAGTCTTTGTTTTACTCGCACTCCCACTCTTCTTTTTTTATTCTCCATCAACCCACACCCATTTATCTCTTTGTTTACATTGATGACATCATTATATTACCAGCCTTAATCATCATCATTTAGCTCATCTTATCCAGCTTCTGGCCACTCAGTTTGCATCAAAGGATTTGGGGTCTCTCTCCTATTTTTTAGGGGTTGAAATTATTCTTACCTCCATTAGACTTTTTCTAAGTAAGTATATTAATGATTTGCTTCAGATCCATGGGTATGCTTGACCCAAGCCACCACTCCATTCCTTGTTTCTGTTCGTCTCATGGTCACTTTGGGTCACCCATTGGAAGCTCCCAAGGACTATAGAGCTAATCTTTGTAGTCTCCAATATTGAACTCTTACCCAGCTTGATGTTTCCTTTGTTGTCAATTGATTGTCTCAATATATGCATTATCCCATGACTGACCATTGGGTTGCCTAAGAAACAAAATCACATAGCTGGATCCTCTACCGAGGCTGAGTACCACGCCATTGCTCATACTATTGGAGAACTTCTATGGCTCAAGATGGTCTGCTTCGTGTTGTTTATGTTCCCACTGGTGATCAACTCGATGACTTTCTTACCAAGCCATTAACTCTGCCACGCCTCAATACGTTGCTTCTGAAGATCGACATGACTAACTGGCAGCCACTTTTGCTAGGGCATGATAAAATAATTGATATCTTTCATAATCTCTCTCTTATTCTCTTACTCAGTCTCTACTAATTCTTAGAGATATGATATCTTTGTAATTAGTTTCCTCAACTGTGTATATCTTGTATTATCTTTAGCTTCCTTTTGCATTATTTAGCTTGTACTATATAACTAAAATTTGTGGATGAAATGGATTTATTTTGTGTATGTTAAGGAACAATATTGGTTGTTATACAAGCCACCAAAGGTTTGTAGTTGGTATTGGAAGCAACTCTGCATTGTGAAAGATTAAGACCTCAAGTCGCACTTACCTATGTAGGATATTGTGAATGATAAGTGCATAATCTAACATCATTTAGTTGCATATTAGGGTGCATTTTCATGTAGCATTAGAGCATTTACATTGCATTTATGCATATTTAGGCCCCTTTTTAATAAGCTACAATGCTTTCATGGGCTGTTTGGTATTTTGATGTAATTTCAGGTACTTTGTACTCTTTTTTAAGGATATGATGATTAAGGCACTTGTATTACCTTCAAAATGATATATCATGTTCTCAAAACAGATTGGAATTGAAGAAGATACAAAGGACTTCGTGTACTTGTGCAAAATATAACACCTCTGCACCATTTCTCCCATATCTTTTGACACAAAAACGATAATGAGGTGATTCCAATTGGGTTGAAAACTAGACTTGAAGATATTACATGCGCCAAACGGAGCTCCGTATCCAAAGTTATAGTTGTTCGAAGTTGAGTTTGGGAATCTGACGACTACAGGGCAACACATCCGTGTCACTTTTGACACGGCCGTGTCACTCTGATTTCTTCACGGTAGTAGCTTATCTTCATATATTACATTTTATGGTTACAGGTCAACAGGTCCGTGTCATTATTGACACGTCCGTGTTGATCTGCTCCATGACGCGTTTTGCAAAGTCGGCTTTATTATTTTGGAAAGTTATAAATACTCTTTTATTGGCTTAATGACGGGGGAGTCTATTGTAAAACTTTTTTAGGGTTTTTAGAGAGAAGTTAGAGAGAGAACTTGTATATCTTCATTGCTCTCCAAGACTCTACCTTCTATCCATTAATTCAAGTACTTTTTTTCTTCTTCTTTTCTCTTTGTTTTCTATTATGTATGAACTTTAACTATTGTTCTCTAGTTTGTTTGTTTATTTCAATTATGCTTGAGTAGTTCCTTTTATCAATGGTTAAGTTGAACCCTAATATGATTTAATTCATGATTATTTCTTTAAATTCTCATATTAATTGTTAATTGTTCTTGCTTAATTGATTGTGCATATTCCAATACTAGATTAGGGATAACTAGTATTGTTCTAATTCCCTTGTCTTGATCACAACGGGAGTTGAATTTTGACGGATTTGAGTATTTCAATTAAGGACATGAAGTTCTCCACGGGAGTAGGTAGAATGGATTGTTAGGAAGTTAAAGTGTCGTGTTTAATGTCTTTAATTTACATGATTCCATGGGAGTAGGCATGGATGCATATTAGAGAAGCCATAGATACTCAGGAGAGGTTTATGGTACTTTATAGGGTGGACTTTTCCTTGTGAACATTTAATTAATTAGTTTGGGGTATGAATTATTTTGTATTACTTCTTGCTAGTGGGGATACTTAACAATAGAGCCTTTTATTTATATATTGATTAGTATAGTTATTTCGACGATCATTGATATTAATCTTCGGTAGTCTTACCATTATTTAAGGGCTAATCATAGAACAACTTTCTCTCTATGGGATCGACTCTGACTTACCCTACTACATAGTTAGGAGGATTATTTAGGTTATTTATTTTTGTTAGGTGTGCGACACGCCTATCAGTGAACATAAGCAGCTTTAGTGTGAATAAAATTTATGGAATGCTAGTTGGTGATATGGAAAGCTATATTAGAACAAGTATATCTAGAACATATTAGTTGTGCCAAAGCACAAGATCATAAGTTGGTTGGCAAAGGTAAAGCTACAAGGGGGGTTGGTAGGGGCCTGGCCCCCGCGGTCCATATATCTTTATGGTGGCCCCCGTAGGTTTTTGAGAAAAATTTTATATAATTGGCTACTATATCATATAAATACTCTTATTTGAATGGCAAAGTGGGAATGATGATGATGATGTAAGTAGGGGGAAATTAAAAACAAAACTCTTTCTCACTCTCTCACTAGACCCTCTCTAGTTTAAGACACATTTTCCCGCCATTGCTGGTGGTTCGCAGTGCTTGCACCTGAGCCATGGCTCGAACTCGCCGTCTATTGGCTACAGATTCCTTAGCTAAGAGGAAAGAGTTAGAGGATTCCAGTAGCAAGAAATCAACGCAATCTGAGGTACGTTCAAATAAGGAAGATACCGACTCCATTGATGCTGAACTGATTGATCAGGAGAATAGTGATGATCATCCAAATGATGATGTGATTGTTGCGATTCATAATCCGGTGGATATGTGGCTGACTCTATTGAAATATACGGAGGTGACGAATGCGAGTAATCGAGGAAAACAGAGTGAGGATGAAAATGTTAATGGTGCTTCACATGGAGGTAATTCACAATCACATACTAAAATTGATTTGAATGATATTGAGGATGAAATTCATTACTGGAATTATGCAATGATTTGGTATGTTTTGGGAGCAAATCTACCATTAAAGATTATAAAGGGTTTTTTTAGGCGTGTTTGGAAAAACTAGGGGATTGATAAGGTGGTTGTTATTGGTAAAGGCATATTCATTGTTAGATTTAACTGTGTTGATAGTTTGCAGACTATACTTGATGGCGAGCCTCAATTTTTTGATGGTAAATCGTTGATTTTAAACGGTGGACTGTTCATATTAAGATTAATAAGAATAACCTGAAAACAGTCCCTATTTGGATCAAAATTCCACAACTAGACCTGAAATATTATGGTGAGAGAAGCCTGGAGAAAATTGCTGGTTTAGTGGGTTCGTTGACCAAGATGGATCAAGCCACTAAACTAAGGGAGAAATTGTTATTTTCTAGGGTGCTTGTTGAGATACGGATTGAGCAAGCTCTCCCTGATGCTGTATTTTTTGAGAATGAGAAGGGGATTGTGGTGGAGCAAAGGATTGAATAAGAATGGAGGCCTTTGCTGTGCTCCAAATGTAAGAATTATAGACATGTAGTAGAGAAATATAGAGTTGTGCAAGCAAAGAAGGGGGCTCCTAAGGAGAAGGTAAACCAAGGGGAGACTAAGGCTCACAAGGCTGATAGACAGCCTACTACTTATATTGACACAGATGGCTTTCAATTGGTGCCTACAAAGAAGGCTAATCCTGCAAAAAGTCCTCATGTAGGGCAAGCTATACAGATCACAAATGTTTTTGCTCAACTGTCTGAGAATGATGATGGAGGTCTAGTGCCTGAATGTGAGAGTGTGCATGTTCACACTGATAAGGGAAAGGCTAGTGAGGGGAGGGAGTCCCCTACTAGTCATGGATAATATCTTCATATAGAATGCAAGAGGTCTGAATAGCCCTGCCAAACAAGTAGAAGTGAGAGAGTTGATCAATCTCCACAATATATAACTATTCAGCCTCTTAGAAACCAAGGTAAAGTCTCCTAACCTTGGTAGATTTTTTATCTGAGTATGTGTCCAAAATGGTGTTTTTTTCACAAATCACCACTACAATGATAGTGGAAGGATTGTCCTGGCTTGGCCACCTGGGTCTTTCATGTTGATTAGAGTTGTTTCTGCATTGATGATTCACTGTAGAATCACTACATATCATAGTAAAAAGACTTTTCTACGTACATTTATATATGGCTTCAATGATGATGTGGGAAGAGAGAAGCTATGGTCTGATCTGATGGGAATAGCTTCTCATACTACTGAACCTTGGTGTATAGGTGGGGATTTCAACTCTGTTCTTAATAGAGATGAGAGGAGTGGATCCATAATCAGAGATTCAAAAATAGGGCCCATGAGGACATGTGTCTCTAGTTGCAAGCTTGAGGATGTAAAAGCTACTGGTAGATTTTACACTTGGAATAATAAGCAAACAGGAGATTAGAGGGTCATGTCCCATCTTTGATCAAGAGTTGGATCTTAAAACTCTTGATCAAAGAGGGCAGGATGAGCTTGAGGAGGCTGAAAAAACTACAAAAGCTAGATTATTAGCTACTCAACAAGATTTACACTCCCATCCTGGTGATTGTAGGCTGGCTCAACTAGAGAAACAGGCTCAGGTTATGTATCAGGCAGCTTGGAGAAACCTTCACTCTGCTCTACAACAGAAAGCAAAGCTACACTGGTTGAAAGAAGGTGATGAAAACTCCAAAACCTTTTACAATAGCATTAATTGGCAAAAGAGGAATTCTATTAACTCTAGTAGAAAAAGGACGATTTGCGTCCCTTCATTTGCGTCGCACAGAAACGGAAACGGCGCACAGTTGGGATTTGCGTCGCATGTGGAAAGATGTGCGACACAAATCACAAAAATATGCGTCGCACCCTCCTCACATGCGACGCAAATTAACAATGTGCGTCGCATGTGAGGAGGGTGCGACGCATATACCGCGCTCCTGTTGAAAGATTTTTGGATCAATGTGCGTCACACCTACGGAGGATAGGACGCACATTGCTAATGTGCGTCGCACCTGTAGAGCATGCGACGCACATTGGTCTCAAATAATTAACGCGTCTGCTTTTAAAAGGTCTCAAACCCTAAATTTCTCTCTCACCCTCTCTCTCACCTTCTTCAGCGCCTCTTTCTCTCTCTTCAACGTCTTCTCTCTCTCTTCAGCGTCTCTCTTCAGCGCTTCTTTCTCTCTCTGTTCAGCGCCTCTTTCTCTCAAACCCTAAATTTCTCTCAGTTTCGCCTTCAGCCGTTTTCGCCTTCAATTCTCTCAAATCTGTTCGCCTTCAATTCTCTCACAACTCTCTAAACTATCTCTCAACTCTCATATCAACCGAATTTTGTCGATTTTGTCGATTTGAATCTCCGAGTAGTAGTAGCGAATTTCTCAGGTATTTTTAGTTCAACAACGTCGCTTCAATTCCTCACACCGCCGCTTCAAACACCAACAACGACATCAGATTTTTTTAAACTCCGTCGCTTCAAACACCAACAACGAAGAACGAGCACCGATGAAAATTGAAAAAACACCTTTCGTTCTTTCGAAGAGCAGCGAATTTCTCAGGTATTTTTTAGTTCAAATTTTATTCTGAATTTCTTTGTTTTGTCATATTTATGTTTATTTTTTAAATTTGAAGAACGAGATTTCTTTATTTTAGATCTGGTTTTTGGCGATTTGAAGAAAGAGATTGAAGAACGAGATTGAAGAACGAGATCTGGTTTTTGGCGAATTTCGTTCGTTCCATTCGTGTTTTTTTTTAGATCTGTCTGTTAGATTGGTTTTTGGCGAATTTAGATCTGTTTTTTTGAGGTTTAGTTTTTTAATTTCGTTCTTTTTGTTGTATGTTAGATCTAGATTTTTTATTTTTGATATTTGTTAGATTTTTTTCGTTTCTTAATCGATGCAAGACAATTTGTATGTTATATCATTTAATTTCGTTTGTTACTACGTTTAATTTCGTTTCTGTTATCTCGTTCAATCGATGCAAGACAATTCGTTTCTTTTTGTACTGCGTTTTTGTTCTGATTTCTTTACAATTTGTATGTCTCGTTTTTTGTCCTCAAATGCAGTACTAAAGCATTCATGCTTTGGTACTGCATTTTTTTTTATTTTTTACATGAGGTCATTTGCGTCGCATATGGCGTATGGTGCGATGCAGATGACTGATTTGCGTCGCACCCCCTGCTATGTGCGACGCAAATTACACTCATACCCCTTTATAACCTACCTACCTGTAGTTTGTATGGGATGGAATGACCAATTTGCGTCGTTCAGCATACGACGCAGATCATGTCTGGGCTATCTGCGTCGAGGCCTTTGGCGTCGCACCCATGTCCGACGCAAATGGACGCCTCAGATCCGACGCAAATCGCCGTTTCTGTACTAGTGTAAGGCTATTCAGTCTAGGCATGGGCAATGGAGAGATACTCCTTGTTAATTATGACTTGAAATCTTGTGAATGGCATAAGATTGACTTTGAATGCACATATATCCCAATCTATAAATGGTTTTGATGTGATTCAAATTGGAGGTGATAGCTTGTTCAAAGAACTTTCCAATGATAGGTCATATGCCAAATTCCGATAAGAAACGAGAAAGTTACGCCCGTTTTACGAATGACTGACGAAGCTGTTTCGTACCGGGCTCGAAAACCCGGGGCGCGTGCTATATCCCGCTGGCGGGCAGAACATCTGTGAGAATGGGGATGACTGGCCGCGCCGGCGCGGGGTACACCCTGCGGGTCGGGCGCTGAACGCGTATCTTGATATTTTTTCGTTCTTAAGTTATCTTTTAGGGTTTGTACGGGTTCCTTATGATTATAAAAGGGCTCTTAGTGTTCATTATTATTAACACAACTTATGAAACACTTTTAGCCTCTAGATTTAGGACTCTTGTATTATTCTCTCTGATTTTCTCCATTATAGTGAAGAAGCTCTAATCCCCACCTGTGGATGTAGGTCAAATTTGACTGAACCACGTAAATCCTTGTGTTATTTGTTTGTTCATCTTTATAGTTTTCTCACCTTCATTATTTCATTGATTTTCTGTTCCGCATTAATCAAACTACAACACCTATTTCCTAACAAACTGGTATCAAGATCTTGGTTGTTTTAAGATCTTAAGTGTTTATAGAAAAAGTTTGATTTTTTCATTATGTCAATGAAATATAATATTGAGAAATTTGATAGGCAAGTAAATTTTGGCCTATGGCAATTAAAGATGAAAGCCATCCTGGTTCAAAGTGGTTGTTACAAGGCTTTGGTAGGTGCATCCAAAAAGCCTTCGGATATGACGGATGATCAGTGGGAGGATATGGATTTGAAGGCACTCTCAGCAATTCATTTAAGTCTATCTAATGAAGTTTTGAGAGAGGTTGCCAAAGAGACGACTGCTGCGAGTTTGTGGTTGAAGTTGGAGTCACTTTATATGACAAAATCTGTGACCAACCGTCTACTACTAAAATCTAGACTTTATGATCTCAGTCTAGAAGAAGGTAAACCGCTTGAGTCTCATTTAGATGAATTCTTCTCTATAATTATGGATTTGCAAAACATCGATGATAAGGATATGGCTATTAGGTTGTTGTGTTCTTTACCACCTTCGTATAAGCACTTTCAAGATACCTTATTATATGGTAAAGATGATTTGAGTTTGCATGATGTTAAGGAGGCCTTAACTCAGAGAGATTTAATTGACAATAAATTGGTTAATAAATCTAATAAATCTGCTCACACAAATGCTTTGGTTTCTCATGGTGGAAAGAATTCTGAAAAAATCTATAACTATTGTCATATTAAATCTGAGTGTTGGAAATTAAAGAAGAAAAATGGAGAAAGGTCCAATGAGGATCAATCTGCAAATATTGCCAACATTGATTCTGATGATGATCTTGCACTTTAAGATTACAAGATTTGGGGCTGCGGTTTCTACGATCTCTTTATGTTTGGTGCCCTTTTGAGATCTCTTGGTAAAACGAGAAACCGTGTGGATTTTGCTATGGAGTCTATGATAGATTGTTTTTGAGTTTCCAATAAAGTAACAATCTTGGTTATGCATTAGATTTTGTTCTAGTTATGCTATTTCTTATCTCAAATTTGGTATTTTTGTGTTTATTAAGTACTATTGCAATTTAGAAATTATTGTTGTCATTCAGTTTCTAGAATTGCTTTTGAGTTTGTTGTTGAGATGAAGAAGTGTTTGAAGAGAGTTTGGTCAATTTGAGGAAGCATGCTTGGTGTTGGTGACTTTATACTCTCAATCTAGGCCATGTGATGGTTTTGTATACGGATTTTTTGTTCGAAGACACATCGGTACACAAGTTATAGAATATGTCCGTTCTGGATTGCCTACAATGAGTAGGTTTATGGAATTTTGTTTAAGGTGGAGGTTCTATGGTGTTTTTTGTTGTTGTTGAGCATCACTTCTTGGTTCAAGCTGGAGTTACCATGTTTGATCGGTTTCAAGTCAAGGTGGAGATTTGTTAATTATGACTTGAAATCTTGTGAATGGCATAAGGCTGACTTCGATTGCACATATATCCCAATCTATAAATGGTTTTGATGTGATTCAAATTGGAGGTGATAGCTTGTTCAAAGAGTTTTCCAATGATAGGTCATATGCCAAATTCCGATAAGAAACGAGAAAGTTACGCCCGTTTTACGAATGACTGACGAAGCTGTTTCGTACCGGGCTCGAAAACCCGCGGGCGCGTGCTATATCCCGCGGGCGGGCAGAACATCTGTGAGAATGGGGATGACTGGCCGCGCTGGCGCGGGGTACACCCTGCGGGTCGGGCGCTGAACGCATATCTTGATATTTTTTTGGTTCTTAAGTTATCTTTTAGGGTTTCTACGGGTTCCTTATGATTATAAAAGGGCTCTTAGTGTTCATTATTATTAACACAACTTATGAAACACTTTTAGCCTCTAGATTTAGGACTCCTGTATTATTCTCTCTGATTTTCTCCATTATAGTGAAGAAGCTCTAATCCCCCACCTTTGGATGTAGGTCAAATTTGACTGAACCACGTAAATCCTTGTGTTATTTGTTTGTTCATCTTTATAGTTTTCTCACCTTCATTATTTCTTCATTGATTTTCAGTTCCGCATTAATCAAACTACAACACCTATTTCCTAACACTCCTGAACCTATTGAGCATGCTTTCTTGGAATTCTATCAACAATTGCTTGGTGATTATATGATGTCTAGGACCATTGTGTTACCTGACATTTGGCAGTATGGTTCATCTCTTACTGCTGATCATTGTGTTATTAGCCCGAGGTTTAGCTTCACTGTAGAAGATGTAAGGAAGATGATGTTTAGTATTCCAAGTAATAAGGCTCCAGGTTTGGATGGATATAACAGTGCTTTCTTCAAGGCTGCTTGGGAAATTGTTGGTGATGAAATCAGTCAAACTATACTGGGTATATTGAGAACTGTATTGATGGTTAGAGAGCTAAATATCACTACACTCACCTTAGTTCCTAAGTTGAAGATTCCAAACTCAGTGAGTGAGTTCAGGCCTATTGCTTGCTGTTCTACCATCTACAAATGTCTGTCTAAGCTTATTTGTGCTAAGCTCAACTCTGTATTACCTGACATAATCAACCCTACTCAAGGGGCTTTTGTCACTAGGAGGAATATTATGCATAATGTGCTCTTATGTCAAGACTTGGTTAAAATGTATAGGCCTTGTCAGAAGAAAGCTTGCTGCCTGATGAAGCTTGACATTAAGAAAGCCTATGACACCGTGGAATGGTCCTTTATAGAAGAAATGTTGATTGGGCTCCAATTTCCTGCCTCCTTTGTGCAACTCATCATGATGTCTGTGACCACTCCATCTTACACTCTAATGATTAATGGTAGTCCTAGTGAGATGATCTATCCTAAAAGAGGATTAAGACAAGGGGATCCTCTCTCCCCCTTGTTATTCACCCTATGCATGGAATACTGCTCTAGAATCCTCTCTAAAGTGGGCACCCTTACAGGTTTCAAGTTTCATTCAAGATGCAAACATATGAAGCTGAATCATCTCATCTTTGCAGATGATCTGCTTCTTTTCTTAAAAGGGGATTACAATTCAATTTGTATGCTTATGAGTGCTTTAAAAATGTTTGCTGAGACTTCTGGCCTTCAGATGAGTCCTGAAAAATCTGAAATGTATCTGACTGGCATGACAGAGGATGAGATAAGTAGAATTCAGCAAGTAACAGGCTTTAGGATTGGCTCTCTTCCATTTAGATACCTTGGTGTACCTATGAGCACTAAGAGATTGAAGGTGAATGACTGTGAGGCACTTATTGACAAAATGTGCATGAGGGTGAAGGTATGGAGTAGTAGGAACCTTTCCTATAGTGGGAGGTTGCAATTGGTCAGCTCTGTGTTGATGTCCATTTGTGTCTATTGGACACAATTGTTCATCCTTCCCAAGGTTGTGCTTCATAATATTAACTTCATCTGCAGGAACTACCTGTGGCATGGGTCCTATGACAGCAACAGCCTTGGCTATGTTGCTTGGGATATGATTTGTACTTCCAAAGCTCATGGAGGTCTGGGGGTCAGGAACATCCTATTATGGAATCAAGCTGCTGTGGCCAAACATGTGTGGGCTATTTCACACAAGAAGGATAATTTATGGGTGAAGTGGGTTCACTCTGTGTATATTAAAGAAGCAAATTAGGAAGGCTATCAACCTCCCACTAATGCTAGCTAGTTGGGTATGGAAATGTATTTGCCATATCAAAGACCAGTTGTGGCCTATGATTGCTGTAAGTGATGCTACTCAGTTCAGCATTGCTAAAACCTACAAGGCTCTTCTCCCTAATGGACAACCTTGGAGATACGGCAAAGGCATATGGAATAGATTTTCTATTCCTAAGCATCGATTCATTCTTTGGCTTGCTTTGATGCAAAGGCTAATGACTAGGGAGAGATTAGCCAAGATGGGAATCACTTACTGCACAGAATGCTGCCTATGTGGCGGTGCCAGGAAGACTCATGCTCATCTATTTTTTGAATGTGCTTTCAGTAGGAGATGTTTGCAACAGATCCATCTATGGCTTGGGGTCAGAAGATCAAACATCAACCTATACCAACATATGACATGGTTACTTAGGAGCCACAGGTCTGGAAGTTTTCATAGGAAAGTGCTCATGACAGCAATGACTGGCCTTGTGTACCAGATGTGGAGAGCTAGGAATGATGCATTGTGGAACTATAAGGTTCCTTCTATCAGAGCTGTTGTCCAGCAGATTCAGTTTAATGTAAAACATAAAATCATTCAAGTGTATAATTGTATAGGAAAATGACTCATAGGGAGCATAGTTGGTTTCATTTGTTATAGTGTCATGTTTTGAGGTTTCTACCTCTATTGGGGTGCAGCTAAGTTCACACTTTGCTTGCTTGATGTAATATGATGTTTTTGAGTGCTATATATTCCTTTCTTGCTTCTCAAAAAAAAAAAAAAAAGTGGGAATGATAAAGATAACTTTTTTTATATAAATTTGTTAAAAATATTCTTCGTCGTTAACTTTTGATTCATGGCTTCGGCCCTACAGGTTCGTTAAGCATGGTAAGCTAAGAATTTTATTTCAATGTAATTATGCTAGGCAATGTCTATGTCAGATTTATGAGTGTTTGGGTGTTAATAGTACCCAATACTATTTTGAAAGAATCATTCTTTTTGCGGAGAGTAGAAGATCCAGTTTCGAAGGGAAGGTTATCTCTGCAGATCGAATTCACAAGATAAGGTAGATTCCACCTTAAAACCATATGGCAATAAGGGGAGTAGCCCCTTTGCAATATAAAGTGAACTCATCTCTCTTATTTTATCAATGTGGAACAGAGGAGGTGGCAGTAGGTACGGTAGAGGAGGTAGTGGCAGTAGCCCCTTTGCCATATTTTCCCTCCCACCACAGCGTCGGGCAGTGTAGCTTGAAACAAGAAGCCTTGTCAGTTCCATTGCAGTTGTAATATGAGCACGATAGTTTGGACCGATCGAGGCGATCTAATCGTGCCGAATTCCGGTCACCCTGAATAGTGAAGGCGTGGTCCTCATCCAGGAATAACTTTGCTCCGAGCAATTTGCCGACACTGTTCCTCTTCGACACTATTCCTCTTAAATGAGAGCCTGATAGACACGGTCCAAGGAACGAGAAGGAGATTGGGAGAGAAGGTTGATCCACAACCCTATATTTTTCATCATCGAGTCCAACCATAAATTGATGGAGTTTCTCCTTCTCCCTATCCACTGCAAATTTGGATGCTAAGTCATAAGAATACTTCCCGCAAGGACATACGTGAGCGGTTTGATACTAGCAAATTCATCAGAAACTCCCATCAAATTATTGGAGTATTCATCAATGGTCATAGATTTAGATTTGCTTGCAATTTGTGATTGAAGATCGTAGTTGCTGCAAGCGAGGGCCATTACCCACGCAGAAACATCGTCAAGATAAGTCCAGAGTTTATGAGCGTTGTCATGAAAGGGAATATAGGTTGAGATTTAGAGTCCATGCTTCGTAAGAGCCAAGAAACAACCATGGAATTCAGGGTATCCAAATCTAATTGTTTATTCTTTTCGGTAAGGGGGTTGATAATTGTTAGTGCCTCTACAAAGCCAAATTTCCTGCTGGCTTTCAACGATAACGAAATGGCACGAGCCTAGGCGACGTAATTGTCGCCGGTAATAATCACGTGAGTGATGAGATTTTCGATCTGATCTCTAGACCCGAGGTAAAATGGAGAAGTGAAAGCAATTCGGCCATCCTCACCCATGGTGGAAGAAGACGCAAACCACGTTCGTGGTGCAAGAACTAATTATGGCGAGGAAAAAAAAACTCAAGCAGAGGTCAGTGAAGGGTAGAACGACAGGGAAAAGGCTCTGGTACCATGTAGACCTGGTTATTGGACATGGTAGCTCAATGGCTAAAGGGTTAGGGTCAAATTTATAGGGCTTTTATTGGACAACTGTTATTGGACATGACCGTTATTAGGCCAACAAAAAAAATCCAATAATTTTGAAAAATAAAATAGATTTTTCAAATAATATTATATACGGATTCGTATTCATTTATACTCATTTTTGCCTCTTTTTGTTCCTTGTTTTTCTTGCCTGTTCACCGACCCATCCATTATCGACTCGCTATCGGCTTGCTACCCGTTTGACCCCGATCCTCTATCGGCTCTCTATGATGCGACCCTCTTAAGACCCGACCCGCTTATGATCCGCACAACCTAACCCGACCCACCCAATAACCAGGTCTAGAACTACCATGTTAATTTAGGTACAAATGTATCTTAGATTTCTATTCCTTAGCAGTAGAATAAATACATCCTAATATGTCACACTAAGGGCTGAGACCCGAACTATATAAAGAGGCTAAAATATACAAGCCCAAGCTAATATAATACAAGATATGCTGCAATAGCAGCTCTCCTGGCTATGGGCTATCTCATTTGGTGGGCTAGAAAAGAAGCAGTTTGGAATGTGGTTGTTTGGAGGCCTTAGCAGATTATTAAACAACTGAAACACAGAATTATTCTTCGTTTCTACGCTGTTTTGCCAAAAAGAATTACAGTAAAAGATAAGAGAATGGTTGGAAAGGGTTAAAAATATAGATAAATGTATATAGCTTGTTTTTCTAACCTTGTTTATAGTAGTCCAACCTCGTTGGTCTACTCTTATTCTCTTATTGGGTTGGGGTATGTTGTATATGGGTTTTTGATGTAAATATATACCTTACTTAGAAAATACTAAAATAAAGAGATCGTATAAGACTCACCATACGATGGAGATGAGATTTTCGTGAAGCTTGCTATATCTCTGGTATTAATGTCTCCACATTCCAACGGGTTATTCTGTTTGGAACAGAACTCCTGAGAAATGAAAAAATAAATTATTAATGTACTGAATTCAGAAAGGTTATATCAAAAGCTTAGGAAGCTCCACAAGAGTTGAAAATAAAGCACAGGTTTGGTGTTCGGGTACGTAATAAAGAAATAACAATACCAAGCTTGGCTTGGCTCATCATTTAGTGGAGATTGCACCTCATGACCTCAAGGTGAGAAGTTCAAATTCCATCAAGTGAGGGGAACTTGGAGGCTTTCTGTTATTTCCTTCTATTTTGGAGGAAGTGGCCACACAGCGTGGTGATTCTCTTAAACTCCTTAATTTGATTTGCCTTTTGTTTTAGGAAGGGTCTTTCGTACTCCAATCAATACGCCCTAATTATGGAAAATGTAATTACCCTTACCATTTATACATCCTCCTTCCAACTGCTTGGGCTCTGGGTCGGGCCCGTAGGAGGGCTGTCGAGATATTATTTTTCTTACAAAAAAATAAATAAATAAAGGACAATACTAATATAGTTCTCTATTATAAGTTTTAAGTCCTCCTTTCGTTCCAAGATCTTACTATTTTCCGTTTGAGTAGATCTCCTCTACTATGAATAACCCTTACTGCTTCATTCTCCATTTCTCCTCATGCTTACTTTCTCAGTAAAATTCTAACAATTAGGTCTAGAAAATTCCAGCTTACTCAAGTACCAAAAAAGGGTGAACATTTTTTCTTTTATGGGGGTTGCAACGAATAAAAAGACAAGTTTTACCTCCAACTTTTTGTACTCTGTGTCTCCTTCACAGTTTGCACCAACAAAAAGGATTGATAACGGTAATAAGCTGTATTCAGCTTTCTTTTTGAGCAGTTTTTCAATGAATTTCAGATCTCCAGCCTACATATTTAAAAGGACAGTATAACATATTTTGTAAGTGAGCTAGATTATTGTTTTTGACAGAGTAAGCTAGATTATGAGTAGGCATAAAAATGTAAAGACCAAGTGATATGTGTGCTTACTATCACAATAAGAAGCAGATAGTAATTCCGATCTTTGACATCGTTTGTGCCCATCTTTATCACATCTATGGCTTTATTTATTACTTCATCTAGAATTTCGGGATCAGTGGAATCACGTAATGTCACATCCCCGCCAGCAGTAGTGTAACTAGTTATTAAGTCTTCCAATCCCTTAAACTGTAAACAAGAGAAATGACATAAGGCTATTAACAAGGTTAAGTGGTTAACCACTCATTATATGTACTTGGACACTGCTTATTGCTTAACCATCTTTTTGGTCATTGTGGATTTGAGTTTCAATCAACCAAAAGAAACAGTTGTGGTAATTTTTTTTACAACATTTCAGACTCGGAAGAAATAAGTGAAAATAGAAAGAAAAAAAAAACTTACTTGGAATTGTTTTCCCTTAGATTTATCATCATCTGATTTTACCTTCGGGAGCAATAATGAGCTTCCCTCTTGTGTAGTTCTTTCTCCGCCAAAGCCCCAAGCATAGAAAGGCTTGAGAGAGCTCTCACATCCTATTATGACATCGTAAAAGCCCTTAAAAACCTGAAAATAGAAAATAAATAACTTCAAACATTGTGAAGAAGCTCCTAGATAGAGGAAAAGCTATTGTCTGAACTTTGAGAGCTTCAAAAGTAAATTGTCCTACTAAAAAAAAGTACTAAACCAGATATTTTTGGAGGGCTATCAGGTTCATGTCCTTGATTTAGCCAACAAATAAGATCTCATTTATTGGATCATAAAAAAAAATGGCGATATGCCATTCGATAATTTACAAAAACAAAGGTATATAAAGAGATAAGCCCATAATTTTCCAGATTATTAAGCCTTCAACTAAACTCATCTCAAAAACATATTGATATAGCAACCGTAAATAAATAGCACAAATATAACTTCATCAAACATATTTTACGATTTTAGGGTTCCTATTTTACGATTTTCCCCAAATCGAGAACTAGGGTTTTAGTTTCTCTTCTCCTCTTAATTCTTTTCAGAAATTGAAGGAATGTCTGGGAAACCATCCTCAAGCAATAAAATTCCTGTCAGTGATTGTGGTGTCCCAATTGCAAAGGTTAGATCTTGGAAAAAGGATAATCCTGGGAGGTGGTTTTTGGCTTGTAAATTCTACTATACTGAGGCAGCATTGGGATGCAAAATTCTTTAGATGGGTGGATGATGAAATGACATAATGACAACGAATTGTGATCAATGAGCTTGTTGATGAGAATAAGTTTTTGTTGAATGAGTTGAAGTTGGTAAAGCAAGAAATGGGTTTGATGAAGGCTCACAAATTGAAAGTTGAAGCATAATTTGAGAAGGTGAAGATGAAGAAGAAGACGGTTATGCCAATTGGAGTTAAAAAAAAATCAAAGTCGAAATTTGGTGTTTTGGCTTACTAGATTTTTTTTAGACAAAAGATTTTTAATTAGGTCCTTCCTCCAAAATTTGTGTTTTATTAGGTATTTTCTAACAAAAAAATTCAAAACTAAGAAAGTACTTATCATGACAATTGACAGCGACTTACTTGTATATATTTATTAGTCGCATTAGCTTCTGATTCGCTCTTAGTAATATAGTGCAAATTTGACGAATCTGTGAGTCGATTTGAATCTAGATCAAACAAATGACAAACACGAGTTTAGATCCAGTAGAGTTAGTAAATAACTCTACCATGTAGAGTTTAAACGACACGTATAATGATTGAAGTATGAACGTGAACAGAACCAGAGAAACCAGCTCAAAGTGAACAAAGAAAATGACAATAAAAATATACCAGTAAAGTCAATAGCAAACATAAGACGGAACACAAAGCCCTGAGATACATAATCGAAAATGCCCTCTTTTTCTTTGAACTCCTTCACAATTAACTGGCCCTTTCCTTCCTATAAAATAGAAAGAGAAATATTTTAGGAGTCCTGTATTATTAGTAACAGAGTTAGCAAGGCTACATTATATACCAAGAAATGAAAGATTCAACTCATTAACAGAAGATTATATGAAGTAACATCAAAAGATACCATACACAGTCAATTCAAAGATTGTGGATAATAAACGAAGTATATGTGCAAGTGTTGGATCATGTATTTAGCCTTTGGGCCTGTTTATATATTAGCTTGTATATTTAGTTATCTAGCTTAGGCCCAATTGTCGAAATGTATAAACTAGGGCTGTATATTAGTTGAAGGGCAAGGAAATAGAACACAGGCTTGATGCGAATATAATACAAAACTTACAGCAGCCTCCTTGTCATGGTATCAGAGCCGGCGAATTGAACGGCGTGTTGACCTGAGATTCGCCGGAGTACTTGCCTCACCCGCGTGACCAGCAAGAACCGAAAAAAAATATATATAACCAAACAAACCGCAGCGATGGGCGACGAGAAGAAGCTTTCGAAAGTAACAGGTGAATGGAGTGTGACTGCTACCTCACCATATTATTTGGGGTCCGGCGATCAGCTGGGCAATGTTATCACCCACGTAATTTTCACCGGTGCAAATTACGTTGCCTGGGCCAGGGCGATGACGCTCTCGCTTCGTGCGCGATGCAAATATGGATTCATGGACGGAACTATTACCAAACCTGATGATCTGAATGCACTTCTTGATTGGAAAACGGTGCATTCCATGATTGTTTCTTGGATGTTGCGGAGTATGGAACCGAAGATTGCCGCGATTGTCCCTTTACATGAGAACGCTCGAGATTTGTGGATTTATCTCGAGAGAAGGTTTTGCGTGGCACATGGGCCACGCGTACAACAAATCAAGGCAGCCATAAGCGACTGTAAACATACAGAGGGGATGAAAATCGACGAGTATTATGCCAAGCTTATGGGCTTGTACGATGAGTTGGTCCGAGTTAAACCTCTAACTTCCTGTGAGTGCAAGCAATGTCACTGTGGACTAAGTTTGAAGCTGTCCAAGGACCGAGAGGAAGAAATTTTTCACCAGTTTTTGATTGGGTTGGATCCCAAATATGCGACTGTGCGCACTAATCTGCTCTCGCAGCAGCCACTAGGGGACTTGAACCGTGCGTATCAAGCACTGGTTCCAGAGGAGCAGTCACGGGCGATACCACGTGGCCGTGACCCACACGAGAGTGTGTAGGCGTTCCATGTCAATTCAGAATGTGTGAAGGAACGTTTTGATCGTGTTGATAAAAGTAAGTTACTTTGTTCTCATTGTAAGAAGAAGGGACATGAGATGAGTACATGTTTTAAAATCCACGGGAACCCCGCGTGGTATGAAGAACGTATTCACGCACGGAGTGCTGGACGTGGTGTTGGGGCCGTCACGTCAAGTGGTGCTGGAGGACATAATGTTGGTGCTGGGGGCAGTCCTCTACTGTTGTGGCTTCGCGTGGTGCTGCCAGTGGTGTCAGCGCTTCGTCTAATACCGGGGTGCTCGGGCTCATGTGGTCAGTGATGGCCACTCTCCCACTTCGGGTGAGGGAGGCGTTCCTCTTGCCAATCTCACTCCTGAGCAGATTCAAGCCCTTATGACCTTGATGAATAACAATGAACAAAGCACTGATGAGCGTATGACAGGTGAGACTTGTGACATAGCTTGGATTATTGATACTGGAGCGTCACATCATATTACAGGCACTTTCGCATCTTTGCGTAACGTTCGTGATGTGGAAGGGTGCCCCGTAGGCCTGCCGAATGGGCATACGGCTCTGGCAACAAAGCAGGGCTGTAACAACCCATATTTTTAAGGGTGTTTTAATCATCATTATTATGCAAAATTATATATGTTACATCTTTTTATTATATTTAAGTTGGAATATGAAGTTTATATTTTAATTAGCGATATTTTAGTAGTTTATTATTGTTGATATTATATGTTAATTCAACAATACTTTAGAAGTGTTTAATCTACAAATATATTTCGGAAAAAGATTTTGAATAACTTGGAGTTCAAAAGGAAAATATTGTTATATGTTAGTTTATCGTAGTTAGCAACATTTTACAGTATTAAGTTAGTAAGTCGTGTTGTATTTTAGATGTGAACAGAAAAGAAAACCCGAAAATTATAAACACCACCCCCCTTATTATTTTAGTCGGTCAAGAAACAAAAGAAAAAAACCAAAACCCCCCTACCGTTTCTCTCTCCCATGGAAGACCAAACCCTCATTCATTCTCTTCCACCTTGAGCACCATCTCTAATTCTCTTCCCTGGTTTGCTGTTGGAACTCGTCGGTTTCCCTAGGCTCGTCGGAGCTTCGTTGTCTGCCACCGCAAGCTAGCGGCGTTGTTGCCCTATTTTTTTCTCTCTTCTCTGCTCGATTTGTTGCTGTTGCGTGTTGCTGCTGTTGTGTCGGTGTCGCTGCCGCTGACGCCTCTAGGGATGCTGTTATTGTCCCGTATTTCTGCTGCCGCCACTGTCGTGGTTTTTGCAGCTCAATTCTAGCCACCAGTGAGGTGCCACGCTCACCCTTCTTTTCTCTTTGTTTTCATTCTTGAACTTTGGTTTGGTTGAGATGTTTAATGTTAATATATGAGTTTTGAATTATAAGTTGTTATTTGTTAAGTAAATTGATGAGTAAGTGTTGATTATAGTCTTAGTTCTTCTCCTGTGTTATGTTTTCTTGGTGAAACTCTGGATTTTGTGTGCTATGTAGTGATAAGGGATGGTTGATAATCTAAATTATAGGAAGTATGCAATCAAGTTAAATTTCAGATATTATGTAGAATCAATTTCAAGGTGTTGATTCACTATTGTGTGTTCTAAGGGTTTAATGTCATTTTGTAAGGAGATAGAATTTGGACATGGATTATGGTTAGTTTTATTGAGTTGTTGGCTTAATTATTGGAACTAATATATGCTTGTAGTATTGTGCTTTATTAAGTTACATTTTTAAAATTTAAGATAGAAATGGCTATTTAAATTTACAGAAGTCTTGATCGAGTCTTATTGTACTAAGTTTCTACTTTCTAATTCTTGGAGAAGATTGATTTAGCTATTGGTGGTGTTGAACAAATCAGTTGGTTAATAAATCATGGGCTAAATTAAAGTTTGTATTATTATGATAATTTGAATTGTAACTTTGTTGTTGATTGTCTTAAAAAGAATATTTTCATAACTCATAAGTTATAAGTTCATTATGTTTAGTACTGTAGAACATGTTATTGTTGGATACCTTGACTTACTTAAAATAAACATGAAAAGTCATAGAATTTATATACATGTATCCTTGAATTAGAGTAATTGACTTTAGAATATTCACCTATTCGAGTTGAGATGATATGTTGACTCAGAGATACTTTATGTAGTATTTGATATCCATTATTCGGTCTTTGACTAGACATACCGTAAATGCATTAACGAGTTAAGAACTTATAGAAGGTACATTATCGACTAATATGAGAATTAGTTTCGAGTTGTATTATCTTTAGTAATTGGTTGAACATATTAATTTTTATTGGTTAATAGACTCACAAGAGTGGGTATGTTATGAATTGTGGCTAGTTCTCATTTACTTGGAACATATATGGATTTGTGTAGATTTGATTTGAATTGAAATATATATTATGAACTATAATGTTGTTAAATATATGGATTCGCTCATGTGATTTTGGAACCTTGAGAAACATTATTTTGATTGATTGATTTTAGAAATTGATTCTTAGAGAGATTATTGATTTTGGATCATTGTGAAAAAAAGATTGTACCCTTGTTGCTCTTGATTTCTTAAAAGATATCAATCGTGGAAAATGAAAGATTACATGGACTAACTATTGGAAATATAGATGTTTTGTTATATTATCTTCGCCCGAATTGGGAAGATAGTGGATTGATTGATATTCGCCGCATGTGGTAAGATACTAAACCGTCCTCTTCTCTAGCGTGGCCGGCCGGGCCTCCCGGGTTACATAAAAGCTTGAGTTGAGGGGTGTGCACACTATAGGTTATTGGCCATTTATACTATTGGTAAACCGGTCGGGGCTCCCGGGTTTACATTATTATAGACCGGCCGGGACTCCCGGGTCTATCATTTGCTATTTAGTGCGTCGGTCGGGGCTCCCGATCCACTCTGACTTTGTCTTTGGATTATTTGATAACTCTTGTTTGATGAAATGATCTTTGAACTTGATAATAATTGATATTTATTCCACGTCTCGTATTTGATTATCAAAGATGAATTACTCGTGATTATGGACTCGATGAATCCATTATTAATATATTAGGATACTCAAACGTCGTGAACATGCTACTCGATTACATTGTAATTTCGGTGATGAAACTTATTGGTAACTCTATTTGACTATATTTTTGTCTACATGATTTATATGGTTATTTTACTTATCATGACTATGTAATTTGTTTTGGAACTTGATGATTACGAGCATTGAATAATTAATGTAGCTTCGAAATACGAAATCCTTTGCCTTTGAATGGATATAGATTGACATAGAAAGTTTATAAAAGGGAAACTTTATATAAGAATATAATGAGAATTCGAGTAGTACTTTTATCTTTTGAAGTATATATCTTGATGTTTTCTGGTTTTGCTTAAGGTGGAGTGTTGGTACTCAGCTTTTGCTGACGTGTGTTATGTATGTGTTTTGTTTGTGTTGTTCTTTCCCGTGTGGGGTTGAACCTGTAATGATTCATATACTTTGTATAATGGTGAGCAGTTGATATTAGAGCAGGATTCTTGTTGGATTCGCGAAGTTTAAGGTGAGGACAGAAATTCATAGAGGAACTTTATATTCGAAGACTTCCAAATGTAAATTGTACTTGGGTTTAAATATGTATTAGTTATATTAGTCTTGTTGAGGTTTTGATTGAAGATTTCTTTAATTAGTTTGTAATACTGATTAGTGTCATTGGGTTTGATTCTCTCTTGAGGTTGTTTTCGCAAAAGCGTTGTCGGTTTTAGGTTTTGAGATGAAGAATATTATATTTTATTGAGTTTGTAAATAGGTTTAAATTATTTCCCACTTTAAGCTGTCCAATTTTCAGAGGAAATGCTGTCGAAAGTTCAAGTCAAATTAGGAGACTATTTTATTAAGGGTTGTATTAATTGTGATTGAGGTTGGGGCGTTACAAGGGCGATGTGTATCTTACTTCACACATTGTATTACGTGATGTGTTGTTTCTTCTTGCTTTTCATTGTAACTTGATCTCTGTGTCACATATGGTGTCTGATAATCACTGTACTGTTTAATTCACTCCTTCTTTGTGTGCTATACAGGACCTACCTTCAGGGACTCTGATTGGAGCAGGTGAACGGCGAGGGGGCCTCTACTATTTTCACACAGTGGCTGTTTTTTTTTTTTTTTTTTGGTAAAAGGTAAGAGATTTTATTACCAAAAAAGCATTATAGCATCACCAAACTACAATCAAAACATCATCAGCACAACACAGCACAGAAACAGCAAAAATTACAAAACCAGCCCATGAAGCTACATTACATCTGCATTACACTAAGATCCTCCTAGCAGCAACCCATTCCTTATCTGCATTCTTCCAATTATCCTTTTGCAGTATAGCAACTCTGCTGGAAACTTCCTTCTTCACAATTCTAACAATCTGATCAGGATGAATAACCATCTGCTTCCAATGCGCAGTATTTCTAGCATACCATATATAATACACAGTTGTAGCTAAAGTAGCATAACAAAACTTCTTCTTAACTGTGCTATTATATTTCCTTCCCCACTTTTTCCAACTCACATACAAGTTCTCCTGCTGATGAGAAGCCAACCCAAACCAATCCAAGACTTGAGTGCAGACTTTATTACTGTACTGACAGTAAAAAAAGAGATGAGAGCAGGAGTCCTGACCATGAATACACAGTAAACAGTCCTGATCACTGCACACCCCAGCTTGAAATAATTTATCTTTAGTCTTCAGTTTACCTAGGGCAGCAAGCCACCCTATAAATGAATGTTTGGGAATGTTGTATGAGTTCCAGACCCAATAGTGCCATCTTACTCTAGGTATATCACCCATTAACCACTTGTAAACCATCTTTGATGGTATACTCTCCAGATCCATCCAGCCACTTGTTGTTGTTATAAGCTAGCTTAAACTTCTCCTTTGCCTTACAGATAACTTTCCACCCCCAGCTAGCTATTGCAGGAGCAGAATACCCCCACCAATCTTCTTGCTTAATGTACACACTGTGAATCCATTTTATCCACAAGAGATCTTCCTTTTGAGAAACTTGCCACACATATTTCCCCATGGCTACTAAGTTTCACTGTATGCAATCTCTTATACCCAAACCTCCACTTTTCTTGGATTTACATAGATCTACCCAAGCTACAGGAGGAGTTCTATGAAGTATTACCTTCCCCTCCCACAAGAATGCTCTGCATATCTGTGTTATTCTCATCATAACACCTTTTGGGATCAAGAAGATTTGAGCCCAATATATGTGTAAACTCAGAAGTACAGAATTCACTAAGACAACCCTTGCAGCATAGGATAAGTTTCTCGAGCTCCAGCACAAAATTCTTTTCAGCATTCTATCTGTCAGCGGATCACAATCAGCCTTTGTGATTCTTTTAGAAGTAATGGGAATTCCTAGATATCTAAAAGGGAAGGAGCCCTTCTGAAATCCAGTTACTTGAACAATTCTTTCCTGCACCTCATCAGTCACATTTCCAAAATACACTGCAGTTTTTTCTTTACTTGCAGTCAAGCCAGAAGCATCTTGAAAGGCTTTCATAGCCCTAAACAATAACATTACAGAGCTGACTTGGTCTTTACAGAACATCATCAAATCGTCAGCAAAAACTAAGTGAGTAAGTTGAAGAGGGCCACATCTATTATGATAGTCAAAACCATCCTTCCTACTCATCCTTTTCAGTTATCTAGACAAGTATTCCATTGCTATTACAAATAGTAATAGGGATATTGGATCTCCTTGACGTAAACCCTTCTTTCCTTTAAAAAAACCACACATTACCCCATTGAAACTCAATGAAAAGTAGGGAGTTGTAATGCACACCATCACCCAATGAACAAATTGTTCTAGGAACTTCAAAGCCACCAACAGATCTTTAATGAAATCCCAATTCAGTGAGTCATATGATTTCCTAAGATCAACCTTAATGGTACATCTTGCTGGACCATTCTTCCTCTTATACTGTTTCATCAAGTCTTGACATAGGAATATGTTATGCATTATAACTTGACTCTCCACAAAAGCACTTTGCACAGGATTAATGATCTGTGGGAGGACTAATTTCAATCTATGACACAGCATTTTAGAAATAATTTTATAGAGCACATTGCAGCAAGCAATTGGTCTATACTTAGTGACATCATCAGCTTGTTCACACTTAGGGATAAGGCATAAATTTGTAGCATTCACCTGTTTAAGGAGTTTTCCTGTGGAAAAGAAGTCCAATACTGCCTTAATGATGTCTGGACCAGTAATCTCCCATGTCTTCTTAAAAAATCCACTTGAGAATCCATCAGGGCCAGCTGCTTTGTTATCCTCAATATCAAACAAAGCTCTCTTCACATCCTCTCCTGAGAAAGGCATGCACAAACTGATCTTCTGTTCATGAGTGAGCAAGGGCCCTTCATTAACAATTGTTCTACTCACTCCTTTTTTCCTCCCTTCTTCAGTGCCTAACAAAACCTTGTAGTATCCAACAAAAGCCTCCTCTATCTTCTCAGGAGTTTCCTGCCACACACCTTGACTATCTTGAATTCTGCTAATATGGTTTTGCAGCCTTTGCTTCCTCAAACAAGCATGAAAATAAGTTGTGTTGTCATCACCTCCCTTAAGCCATTCACTCTTCACCTTTTGCTGCAAAAAACTTAATTTAGCCTTATTTAAGAATTCATACTTCTTTCTATTTTCCTCCTCTTCTTTTTGTAACTCACTGTTCACAACGAGAATCCGCGTCTTTAGCGTCTGACATTAGCTAAAAAAACAGACGGTATCCGCGAAAATAGCGTCCGCATCTCAATCAGACGGTAAATAGAGTCGAGATGCGTCCGTTTCAGAATCGGACGGAAAATAGCGTCCGCCTTTGGCGAATAACGTCCGGCATGTCAGCAGACGCAAAATAGCGTCCGTCAAGCGGACGCTAAAGTCCCTAGGCGGACGCTTTTTACACGGATATACCAAAAACACTTCGACCCCTCCCCAGAATTTTTCGACCACAACTTTCCCAATCTACGAAAAACCTAACCTCACCCTCTCATTTTAGCCGGCGAATCTCTAACGCGTGTCGCCGGACACTCGCCGCTGCTTCTCGCCGGACACTCGCGTGGCGTTTCACCGGACACTCGGTTGTTGCCGGACACTCGCCGCTGCTTCTCTCTCTTCTAGTTTTGATTCGCCGCCTAGCCGCCTAGCCGCCCAGCCGCCGCCGAGCCGCCCAGCCGCCACCGCCACCGAGCCGCCCAGCCGCCGCCGCCTCCTCTTCTCTCCCTTCTACAATTGTTTAAGGTATATATTTATACTTTAATTTTGTTGATTTTTTGCTTGAATTTCTTTTTGTTAATTAGGGTTTTGGTATTTTTGATGTATAGTTGTTGTTCATAGTTATTGTTGATAGTTGTTGTTGTTGTGTGTGATGATTGTTGTTTTTAATTGTATTGTTGTTGTTGTTTATTAAATTTGTTGTTGTTTTTAATTGTATTGTTGTTGTTGTTTATTAAATTTGTTGTTGTTGTTTTTAATTGTATTGTTGTTGTTGTTTATTAAATTTGTTGTTGTTGTTTTTAATTGTATTGTTGTTGTTGTTTAGTGAATTTCTTGTTGTTGTTTTTAATTGTATTGTTGTTGTTGTTTAGTGAATTTCTTGTTGTTGTTTTTAATTGTATTGTTGTTGTTGTTTAGTGAATATGTTGTTGTTTTTAATTGTATTGTTGTTGTTGTTTAGTGAATTTCTTGTTGATAATTGAACATGTTAAGTGTTGTTGTTGTTGATAATTAGATATGTTAAGTGTTGTTGTTGATAATTGAATATGTTAAGTTTTGTTGATAAAAGAACATGTTTAGTATTGGTGTTGTTCATCAACTTGTTTAATTTATTCATGATAATTCGTGAAGTGATGTTATTAATGTTACATGTTTTTGATAAATTGAGTGATTAATTTATTACACGTATATTTAGTTGTATCGAATTGAGTTGATTGTTTAGTATACTAGACTTAGTGTATATTTCGTATATGTTCACTATATATTTGTGAATGTATTTATTATGTAGTGTTGTATATCTTTTGGATTTGTTAGTAATTCTTGATTATTCATAAATTGTCTAATATTTGTCTACTACATATCTTACGTACTCCTATTAACAAGTAGTGAATATAGTGAATTGATATTTTCGAGTTATAGGTAGAGTTTTAAATTATGAAAAGGAAGGAACGTAGCTGGATGTATAACAGACTTGATGGGCGTGCCCTTAGAACTGAGTTTGTGAAAGGAGTTGATAAGTTCATTGAGTTTTGTTTACAACATCCTCATTTAAATGACGGTGACAAGATAAAATGTCCATGCATGAGGTGTAATAACTTGCGTTACTTGGATGTGGACACGGTCAAAGTACATTTGTATAGTAAGGGTTTTAAACCGAATTACTTTGACTGGTTATGTCATGGTGAACGTGCTACGGGGTCCTCCTCATCTTCCGCTCAGTCAAATCCATATATGAATTCATACTTCTTTCTATTTTCTTCCTCTTCTTTGTGTAACTCACTGTCGTTTCTAGGATCTTGTTGAATTCTTTGTTGAACCTCCATAAGTTTCACTAAGGCTGCAGCAGTTTCATTCTCAATGTCTGAGAATTTGGTCTTGTTCAGTGTTTTAAGCACATGCTTCAGTTGTTTTAGCTTAGCCACAACTGAAACATTGCTACACCAACCACATTACTCCTCCATACTTCTTTCACCTTAGTCATAAACTCTGGAGCTTCCATCCACATATTGTAGAACCTAAAGGACTTAGGTTTTGTCACCACAGGTTTCACCAATTTAATCACACAAGGGCAGTGGTCAGAAATCCCCTCAGGCAGGAATTCAGCACAACAATTAATAAAAGTGTCCATCCATACATCATTGACAAACACTCTGTCAATCTTTCATAACACTCTATGATCACCTTCCTGCTTATTAGACCAAGTAAAAAAAGGGCCAGACATCTGAAACTCCATTATCCTACAATCCCTAACACACTGTCTAAATTCTCCTACTTCATCTAGAGTTACTGCAGAACCAATTCTATCCTCCAAATTCAACACATTGTTATAATCTCCCATCACAATCCAGGCTCCCTGCATATTACTTCCTATCTGGCATAATTTGCTCCATAACCTTTTTCTTTCAACTCTATCATTTAACCCATAAACAATAGTCAACCAAAAAAAATCTCTCTGATGCTCTATGCAGCACTTCACAATGCACAAACTGATCCCCTTGACTTCTTATATCTACCACAAACAAACTTGGAATCCAAGCTAGCCATATTCTGCCACCTGGATGGTAGCTGTAATTAGTGACTATACTCCACTCTTTACATATTTTAGGGAAGACTTTATCAAAATTTACAGCCTTCACCCTTGTTTCCAACAACCCAAACAGACCTATTGAGTAATGATTTAAAAACCATTTCACATCAGAGTGCTTATTAGGACTGTTCAGGCCTCGGATATTCGAGAATCCAATACTAGCCATGAGGAAGCATGACTACCTCATCCACCCCTCCTGCCTCATTACAACTCACCTCCCGGCATTTAGCTCCTACATTGCAACCTCCCTCTTCATTGTTATTAACCTGCACACAGGCTGTAACTGCTCCATATCACTCTGAATGGTTGTTGTTGTCCTTGTACATTAGCTTGTCCCTTTTCATTGCCTTCAGTCTGTTTTGCTGCAGAATTAGTTGGCTGTTGATTAGTTCCAGCAACTAATCCTCCTGCTTTTCTCACCCAGACCTACTTTGGCCTACTCACTCTCCTCTGGATATCTTGTTTCTTTACCCTACATTCCTCCATTGTATGCCCTATACCTCCACAATCTTTACAGAAAATTGGTTTACACTCATATTTCACTCCTTGAATAATCTCCACTCCATTCTCATTTTCAAACCTTAGTTCACTGGGGAAGTCCTGATCAATCCTTACCTCAACAAGAACTCTCGCGAATTCAATTGAATCTTTCTGTGTTGTTGCTCTATCAGTTCTAATTGGTTTCCCTATCGCTCCAACTATCTTGTTCAGTGCTCTAGGGCCCCAATACTTCAAGTTCAATCCCGGAAGTTGTACCCAGGTAGGTACCACATGAACCACATCCTTGGACAAATCCAATTCCGGTGTCCAGTTCTTAATAATGACAGGTTTTTTGTCATATAGTATTGGCCCAGCATCCATAGCCTTCTGCTTCCCCTCTACAGTTCTAAATCGGACTATGAATACTCCATTCAACTTCATGACAACCCTCTCCACTCCAGACTTACCCCATACACGACGAATGAATCCATTAATGATCCTGTGAGGAGGTTTAATTCCCAACACATAACATACAACAACACTATTCCAGAAATCAATCTCTAATTTCACATCATCATTTGTGATTTTGATAACATTTTGAGTAACATTATGAGTATCAGCAATAGGAGCAAATCTGTTTACATCCTCTGCCCTCATATTCTGTTCAACATCATTATTCACATTACCAGCATTACTTAAATCAATCCCTTCCTCCTGAATACTCTCAAACAAAGAGGTTCTCCAGTTCGTATTACCTGGATTACTCTGTAACTGTTGCATTGGATGCGGTGATGGGTTTACCAGTTGAGGAATAGATTGATGTAATGGAGTACGTACCGATGCTACCCAGCTTGCTACATGTTCTCTAGCTGCTTCAAAATTCGCTCTATCCATATTTGACGCCGCCAAATCCACCGAGGCATGAGACTCATTGTCGTTTTCCTCCTCCGATGTCCAGCTGAGAGCCGCAACATCATTGATTTCATTCACATTCTTCATTTTCCTAGCATCTCCACTCTGTGGTTTCTTCTTTTCCTTCTGATTTCTCGAACTTTGATTCTTCTTCTTTCCACCATTTCCTTTTTTAGAACCTTTTGCCATTGCTCCAACTTTCACTGAGGTCCAAAATAAGAAAGATTGATGAAAAGTTTCCTAGAGAGAAGCGGCACTCTCTCTCTCTCTAGACTCTCATAAGCTGCTCATTTTGCACGGTGGCTGTTGTGCAAGCTGTTGGTGTGCCTAGTTTGAGCCTTTTTGATCTGTGGCATCAAAGGTTAGGTCACCCTTCAGAACGAGTTGTGAAGCTGTTGCCTGCAATTAAGTCTAGTTCTGATAAGAAAAAGTTGAATAATGTTTGTGATGTTTGTCCTATGGCAAAACAAACTCGTGATAGTTTTCCTACTAGTGAACATAAAGCTAGTCGTTTGTTTGAGCTAGTACATTGTGATTTGTGGGGGACCCTATAGTGTTCCTTCCTCTTGTGGGGTTGTCTATTCTTTGACTCTTGTTGATGATTATTCACGTGTTGTTTGGGTTTATTTATTGAAAAATAAAACTGAGGTTTACCAATATTTTACATCTTTCTTTGCTATGGTGGATCGTCAATTTGACACAACTGTTAAAATTGTGTGAAGTGACAATGGTACCGAGTTTAACTGCATGCTTCCCTTTTTCCAACATAGCGGCATCTTATTTCAAACCTCATGTATTGGTACCCCACAACAAAATGGGAGGGTTGAGAGAAAACACCAACACATTTTGAACGTGAGTCGAGCTTTGATGTTTCAGGGTCATTTACCTGTTCATTTTTGGGGTGAGTGTGTGCTTACAGCTGGGGTTTTGGGGAATAAAACACCCTATGAGATGATTTTTGGTCAGGTGCCTTATTTTGATTTATTACGGGTTTTTGGGTGTCTTTGTTTTGCTCATAACCAAAAAGCTAAAGGTGATAAATTTGCCCCTAGAAGTCGGAAATGTATTTTTATTGGGTATCATACTGGTAAAAAGGGATGAAAATTGTATGATTTGGAGAGTGGCACTATTTTTGTCTCACGAGATGTACTATTTTTTGAGCAATCTTTTCCATATGCCTCCCTTCCTTTTTCTTCTACTGACCCCTCTGATGAACTTGGGCCCCTCGTCCCCTCTACTCACATACATGATGACCCAGCCCCTCTTCCTTTGGCCCCAAACACATCCCCCATCCCACCCGTGTCTCCCAATGCCTCCTCACCTGTCCCTGATTCACCCGCGCTTGGGCCTCCCCAACATTCTGGCCCATCCGCTTCCTCGAGCCCAGACACTCCTTCAGAATTTCCCACGTGCCCAACCGCTACTCTTACCTCTCCTGATGCTCCTGACCCACTAAATTCCAGCTCTACCCCCATTCTAAGAGCTAGAAGATGAAAATGTTGACTAGCATTTATTACACGTGTGAAAACTACTATATGCATAGTAAGTTTTGCTAGTATAAATAAGGAGATGTGTGTGCATTGTTTTTCGTATCCAGCAACATTTGAGTGTTGTGATCAATGTTGTATGTACTAGCATTTGTAGTACGTAAGAGTGAGAAGAGTTAAAAATAACTTGAGTCTTTAAGTTGTAATGTCAAGTTATTAGTATGTTAAGGGTGTAAGCTATTTTATTTTATCTCTCAGATTGTTAATCTTTCCACATAAATTACCCCAAAATATCCTATAGTGTCAGCAACTTCGTAACGACAATATGACATCTGTGAGATCATCATTTCGGAATGCGTGTAACCCGAAGAATACCAGCTTGTATTTTTTTATAGAATGGAATGATAATCAACTCTAAGAGGTTGCATAAGAGATTGGAACACGGGGTTGGCACTTAGCTAGAGTAGCACCAACATTATCACAGTTCTACTAAAGTATGAGTAGTAGATTTTCCAATAATTGAGGTCTTGACGAGCATTAATGAGCTAAGCAAGTTTCGCCGTGGTTTGAGCCATGTAATGATACTTAAACTTCGGTGGAGGAGTGAGCTATAGAGCATCGCAATTTACGACCCAAACAGACAATGTAGGCTCCTGTAGAAACAAAATTATCCCGGACACCAGCCGAGGCGTTGTTGCAGAAGGCATGAAGGTTCAAAGGAGAAAATGAAAGTTCCAATAGATATTGCTTGTGACCATAGTTCACAGTACATTTGAGGTAAATGGGATACCCTTGAGAACTCTCCCGTGACGGGTGTCGGGCAATGCATGAGCTAAGATAGCTTATTTACCGTAAAGTTGATGTCTAGACGGATGAGGCTAAGATGCTGTAAACTCCCCACCAAGATCTGGTGGTAATCTGTGGGAGAGGTTAAAGTGGTGTTATTGAGACTAAGGCCCATTCTAGCTCAATATTCAACCGACTGTATGTTCAGGGGCGGATCCACGATTTTGATAATGATGGGGGCACCAAAATATGTCTTTGATTTTTCTTTTCATTCTGAAATTTATTTTTTAACTTTATTCATTTTATAGTTTATCAACCACTTTTAATAACAACAAGATAATAATATAAAAGCAAAATTATAAAAATAAATCAATATAGTTAATCTGTATTTATTGATGATTCTAAATTATAATTCCTATAGATTGTAATATTATTTAGTTTTACAACATCGAATATTGATTCATATTTTATAAATCATATGGACAAAGTAATATTAAGATAAGAAAATAAAGAATTTTTTTTTTATTGAAGTTTGATCAAGAAAGCAAATAATGAATTGAAACAAAGACAAAGTCAATTGATACTTTAAAAAAATAAACGAAAACTTGTGGAATTGTGAATCACTCCAATCAGTGGGCCAACAACTCTCTGTCTCTGACTCTCCCTTTCTTTTTCTATTTTCAATGTTGCGGACTTGCAGCAAAAATTCATTTATAAATTGTTTAGTTGATACAATACTTTTACTGATGTTTTTTGGAAAATTGGATTTGGGTTTTGGGATTTTGGGAATCCGAGTAATTTCAGACTTTTAGTATTGGTCCGCATTCCATGCATCTGTATTCTGTATATTTAACGCGCGATGGTTTTTTTCTTTTTTGTTTTTTTTTTTACTTTTTTTTAACTAATTTTTTTAAAATGATGGGGCACGTGCCAACCAGGACCCCATGTAAGTCCGCCCCTGTGTATGTTATACTACCTCTCTTTTTTAGTTCTACCATTTTGATTTTTAAGACTATGCCCATCTTCACTTTAACCATCTTGTGTAAAGAATAACCTACTAACGTGGGATCTTCTTAATTGCAAACACATGTGATAGAAATGGCATAACTAAAAGAATAGAGGTAATAATTGTATCCTTGGTTGGATCAATAAATTCATCCCAACACTGAACATTCAGAAGGAGGAGCAAAAGCTTTTTCAATTTCTTAATGGTTTGGATGAAGGGTAACAAACCTAGAGAAGCAATCTTTAGATGCTGACCAAGCTATGCATTGCGGAAGAGCTTGTAGTCGCCTCAATGGGAAGAATCCCATAGGAAGGTCCTCTGTGAAGGGAGAGAAGTGATCTCTTATTAAGTTTAGCAAGGGAAATGAGACCAACTAATAGTGTGTGGAAAAGTTGATCATATAAAAGCCAATTGCTGGTTTATTGTGGAATTCCCATCCAAGGGTGTGAGATATCACAAGGGAAAAGGGAAAGACTACAACAACCACAAAGGGCATAGATGGAATAGTGGGGATAAAAAGGTAGAAAAGGTGGTAGAATGGAGAAGCAACAAGCTTAGCAAAAGGAATCGTTAGTAGGAAATCAACTAAATCCTCTCTCGAAAAAAATGAAATTTTTTCCCGCCTTTATTTTTCTCTCAACGTAGAACGTTGTCGCCATGACAGGAAACTCGAAAGCAAAAGCGAAAAAACATCATTCACAGCAGAATAAGAAGAAAGGTCTTACAGGATCTACTGAAGGTAGGAAAGAGAAACCAGTAGTAGAGTTATATGGAGTTACGTCATTAATGGTGGAAACCCCCAATCTTGATAATCCACTTTCACCAGGAAGTTCATTGATAACATTGCAACGACAACAGAGTAAGACGAAGCATCAATTATCGGAGTGCTTAACAACCATGAAGAAGAATCAAGCCAGAATGGAGGTGATTGAACACGATAATATTCAATCTCGTATCTATTAAATGAATTTGAAAAAGTTCAATCAAAGGAGAATGAGTTTAAAACTGGTACTGTAATTGAAGATAACAATGGAAAATCTGTAGAATTGGAAGGAAAATCTATCACAATTAAGATAGATTTTGATGATGTTAAAGATGAAATTGAATATTGGGAGAATCTTATAGTTTGTTATGTAATTGGTGCGAATCCACCGTTTCTGGTTATGGAGGGCTTCATCAGGATAATATGACAGAAATTAGGGATAGACAAAATTGTTGCCTTAGGAAAAGGAGTATTCATTTTAAGAATGAAATCAATGGAGCAACGTGATGCTATCCTTAAAGGTGGCTTTTCAATTCTTTGACAAGAAACCGATAGCCATAAAAGAATTGTTGTGCATGAGTGTTTGAATCTAGTTGAGAAAATGACTACTAGGGTAAAATGTTGGAGCAGCAGACATCTAGCTTATTAGGGGAGGTTGGTCTTGGTGAACTCAGTTCTCTTAAGCATCCATGTGTATTGGTCTCAAGTTTTCATCATCCCAAAGAGGGTGTTAAAAGAAGTTGAGAGCATTTCCAAAGCTTTTCTGTGGACTGGGGAGTATTATAATGGTAAACTAGGTTATGTGGCTTGGTTAAATATCTGCATCCCCAACTTTTCTGGTGGCTTGGGCATCAAAAGGATTGATATGTGAAATGTTGCAGCTATGGGAAGATACATATGGGCTGTCTCTTCAAATAAAGACAACATGTGGATTAAATGGATAAATGAAGTCTATGTTAGAGAAAGCAATTGGTGGGAGTACCAACCCCATGTGGGGAGTAGTTGGTATTGGAAGAAAGTGTGTGAAGTAAAAGATCATTTGAAGTGTGTCATGAATGAAGCTGAGTTGATCTGTGAACAAAGTGTATTCTTTACGAGTGGGAAATTATGAAAAAATGCAGTGGGATAAGTATGTGTGGAATAGGATATCTATCCCTAAACATATATTTATATAATTGTGGCTTACTTTGAGAACATACTTCAGACTACAGAGCACTTGCATAAAATTGGGGTGAGTGATAACCCAAACTGCCTTATTTGTGGTGTTGGAGAGGAAACCCACGAGCATCTAATGTTTAGATGTTGTTATAGTTCAAATATCTTGGCAAGAATTAAATGTTGGATGGCATTACAACTCGAAAGAATGTAATCATGGATTTGATAACATGGCTGGGTAGATGCAGATGCAACAAGTTTCAAAAACATGTGATTGCTGCTACTTTTGCATCCATGGTGTACTACATTTGGGGAGCCAAAAATGAGGTTTACTGGAATAGTAGAGTTAGTTGTAAATACTATAGTCAATAGAATCCAAAGAATGGTAATTGATAGAGTGTATAGTATCCTTCCACAGAGAATGGCTGAGACAAAGAGTTCTACAAGTGTGTAGCTAGATTGTTTTGTTTTGTTTAGTCTGGTTAGGGTAGGGTCCAACCTAGTTGGTTTGTCCCCTCTAGACTGAAGTTGTCTTAGGATGTAATGGTGTTTTGGCTGTTCAATATATCTTTCTGCTTAGCAAAAAAAAATAATCACATCTCAGTTACTAAGATGAGATATTTTTATTTCAGTGTTGTGACAGGGGCGGATTTACTATGGGTTCACTGTGTTCAGGTGAACCCGGTGATTTTTGGAAAAAAATTGCCCAGTTTTTTTTTTTAAATTAAAAATATTTTTGATATTAGATATATACTATATGCGTGCAAGAGTAAACATGAAAGAAGCATGTGTCCGAGTGGTTTTGCACCTTTACAAAGGTGCGCGCAGGTCTGAGGTTCGAAACCTTACCCAGCCATTTCTGCGTTCTCTTTTTTAAAAAAAAATCTTTTCTTTTATCTAAATTTTAAGCCTTCCATTCTCATTTCTCCCTTAACAACTGAACAGAACCCTTACACAGCCAACATTTTCCCCCCATAGCCATGAAAGGTAAAGCCCAATTCTTCAACTTTAAATATGAATTTTACTTTTTCAGATTTTAGTCTTTTAGACATTAGATGATTAAAATATGTAATTGACTAATGGTAGTTATGTAATTTTGTTAATCATTTAAATGTTGATTGTTGAATACTTGAATGAATGAATATGGAATTGTGGAATGTGGTTATGTGGAGTTGTTACTTGTTAGTATTACTTAGACTCACTTACTCAATATTGAATTACTTATAGAATGAATTTGTTGCTTTATGAATTTTAGATTTAAATGTGGAATGAATGAATATGGATTGTGGACTTTTGTAATTTTTTTTATTGATGTAATGTAATGAATTAACATTCTATTTAGCTATTGTAGTTTGATATTTGGATTAATGTATTAAACTTTAATTGAATGAATGTATTTTTTTTTACCAGCTTCGAACCCATAAGGTTGGAATCCTGAATACGCTACTGTGTTGTGATACATACAATTGGCCGTAAATTAAGAAAGAGAGTGTTGCAAAGAATGGTTATAATTATGAGGGTTTATAACTTACTCTTTTGACATGAGTCATACTCGTTTATTTTACAGATCTATGGCAGCTGGGCTTGGATGCAAACTACCATAAAAGGCAAAATGGTTCAACTTTAGAAGGATATAGGTTAGAAGGATATAGGTTTCATAGGGCATTGTTCGAGATCGGAAGGAGCTCTTTTGTAAGATCGAGTGTGAAGATGCTTATATCAATGCACCAACTGATGGATCCCAAAATGTAAGGTGGTTTCCTAATTTATTGGTTTAGACTTGACAAGTGGCACAACAGTAAAGAGGATGACGAGAAGCCATGAAAATAATAAATTTTTGATAATCATGGTAATTTGATCTCATTGTTCGTTGGACATAGGAAGTACTGCTTTTTTATGTATATGTATATCTTTGGCTTTGGCTTTGGCTTTAGAGTTCACTCATGGTACACCCGGGTGTACCATGAGCATGGTACACCCAGGGGTATTTTTGTAATAAATTAAAATTTCAGGTGCTTATTTGACACCAAATTTGCTCATATGAGCATTTTGCTCATTTACTCATTTGCTCATTTTGCTCATTTTGTAATAAAAGTGTTTGCTCATTTTCTTAAATGTGTAGAAATGTTTACTCATTCACTCATTTTGTTCATTTGGAGAAAATAGACTTGGGTGTACCATGAGCATGGTACACCCAGGTGTACTATAAATATTCTCTTGGCTTTAAAGCCTAAAACTTAAATGTTTTAATAGATAGTAGTCTTTGGATGACAATTGATCCAATCTAGACCGGATTTCGATTCGGATCCAAGATTCATTGTCATTCCTATAGAGCACGTTGCTCCAATACATTTATCTCTTTCAGCAATTGTCGATGTGAATTTTGCTACTGTAACACATCCCTAAATGTGAATTTCCTTTGCTATTACTATTGAGTTACAATTTTAAATTTTAATGAAATAATAACTAAAATTAGTTCCTTTGATAATCATGAGAATGCTAATTTGCGACAGGGGTTGGCCTGTCATAACTGGTCTTTGACGATTGCGAATTTTGTCCGGTTGCAAATCTACGTCTTGGCCTTTTGGGAAGAAAATATTGTCCAATTGTGAATGTCTTTTTGCAACGAGTTCATGACGGGATGGTTAACAACAACGACCCTTTATATGAGAAATCTCGTATCCAAATATCTTTTGTGATGGGCGTCATCAAAGTTGTGCTTTCTTTAAGTGTTATATAGTCCTACGTTCGTTACTCCGACACCCTATTCAACCTCGCGTGTCGACTCGACACGACGCGCGACACACCTGGAAATGGGCGTCGATACCCGAATTGGAAAAGTGTCGCCTACCGGACACTCATTTGACAAAAGTGAGAAAAAAACGCAAGGAGAAAGGGGGGATCAGATCTAGGGTTTTTTATCAAAATTTTCAAACTCTCTAACCTCAACTGAGAAAGTAAATCGCCTACCGTCGTCAACCGCCATCTACGGCAATTTCTCCTTTGCGTTTCGTGCTTCTTCGCATCTGCTGGAGATTTCTGCCATGAAAGGAAAGTCCTTGCTGTAGAAAGAAGATGATGCGAGAAGGAGATGGAGGGTATTTACTTTTTTGTGGTCTATCTCCTTCTGTTCACTTAATGTACTACTAGTCTTACATGCACGCAATGCGTGATAACAAATAAAGTAGAAAAATTAAAATTGATTGGATAGAAAAACTATCTTTACATTTTATTTTCTCAAAAAACTGATGTTGAGTTTAAATGTCCTACTTTCCCCCCCCCCTTTTTTCGTTCAAATGAAACAGTTAGTTATCCTTGTTCTTTTTTTTTGTTCTTTTTTTCCTTTTTCTATTTTTTGGTGTCCCCCATGTGTTGCCTTATATAATAGAGATACTAGATTTTAAATTTTAAAGAAAAGGAGATGCAGTACATTTGAAGGATTTTGACAGCTGTATTTATTTATTTTTTTAAAAAGGCAAAAGGTGAGTAGGTGACAGCTTTACTCTTTTTTTTTCTCACAAATTCTTTTTTTTTAGGTTAAACTCATGTGTACTTGTTAGCTTTCTTCACTCCTTCTTTATCTAATCTTTGACTTATCAACCCTTCTAATAACAATTTAATTATTAAATCAAATTTTTTTTTAATTTCATAATTTTTTAAATATACTAGTTATTACAATTTAACTTTTTTTTAATTTCATAATTTTTTAAATATACTAGTTATTACAATTTAACTTCTTTTTTTTCAATGTAAGGTGTCGAAAAAAATTTCCCGACACTTTCAATGATAGACGTGTCTATAATATTGGTCAAGACATTCTCTTGACCATGTCGAAGTATCGGCGTAACAAAGTTATATACAGTAGCACCAAGAGATAATATGCATCATAGATACAAAGATAATGCATGATAACAGAAGTTATCTAGAAGATAGAGGAGTAGATGACTTAATTTGTTTCCAAGTTGATAGAGATCAGATCATGATCATGGATTAATAATTCATCACGGATTAATAAGAAGAAAAAAAAACTCATATTGTGGGTGGAGAACAGAATTTCCAGCGTAGCTTACCTCTCCAGATATAGGCGTTATTGAAAATTTGATAGAACCTCTTTCACACATTTGCTTCAAGTCTGATATTGATGGCTCGCAAGTGCTATTTATAATACATGTATGTTAAGTTTCTATAATGTGGAAGATAAGAACAGTGAGAGAATATCGAAAGGACAGAGAATTAAGGGGTTTTGTTTTTACCCGAACTTTGTTTTTTTCTCGTCGAAACCTTCGATAAGAATTTGTTTGCCCTGAAAAGAAATTTAATATTTTTTCTGGACAACATGAATACAAAAATTTGGTTTTAGATATAAAAATAATAAAAATAGAGAACAGAACTACATATAGTTACCTGGAAACCAATGTGCTGCATAAGAGAAATATGACACTTATTGTTTTCTATTGTCTTGCAAACTACGACTCTGTTGCCGGCCACGTCCTGGTCTTGAGAAATTTGTAGATATTGAGCGTCCTAGAAACATATCTCGGAAATAACGGCGTGATAAATGAAAATTTCAGCTTTAAGATTTAGGAAACAGATTACAACCTCACAATCAAAGACGGGAAGAATTTTGCACACCTTTGGGCAATCATTTAATTCGAGATCCAAAGAATATACTTTTTTTATGTGGGACTCGGACATGTTTATTGACACGTATAACCAGTCGTTGTCCTCTATGTCCGGGGCATCAGTGTATCTTACCTTGGCTTTCATACCTGTAGTAATGATCTACACAATGAAGGGAAGAGAAAATGCATAAGCAAGTAACAAATTCAAAGCTACCACGAGAAAGGAAGGATCGGACAGGCATATATACCTTATGAAGATCAATCTCGTATTCTCTAAGTTGGCGGCCAGATTGTGAATCTTCATCATTTACAGAAAAGCTGGTGTGAAGTAGGAATATATGATGTTAGTTCAAATTCAAATGGCAGAGACCATAAAATGTTGGAAGTAAATCATACCAAGAAACTTACATCATTAGCTGCTTAGCCCCAAACCGATAATTAACATTTATTTCTTGTGCAGACCAGTAAATTAGTTTCGAATTTCCCTGAATTTCCTCCTTCAAGGCAACCCGAGTCCAATATATTTTAGTTTCTTTTTGATCATTAAACTTCACGAACACCGAAACCGACATATTCTGCAGCATTGGAGAAAAGATTCAGCATTTGTTAAAAATATATGGTACAACTATATTGTACACCCGAAGTAAACGCGAATTCTGGACACCAGAACACAATAATTGTTATGAGATTAGATTCATTTTTTACCTAAAATGAATCATTTATATCAAAGTGATCTCTTACATGTAAAAAAAATACTCTTCATATCATTGAGCATTGTTTTTGTTAATTAACGAAGCCACATTTAAAAGGTAACTAGTTGTTAACTCAGGCTATGCTCCAGATCATTTACCAATGTATGTTATATATATATTTTTTCCTTATAATAGTTAAAGGGTGATGGTAGAATAGTTGGTTAGAGTTTTTGTATTTCAAATGGGAGGTTGCGTGTTCGACTGACTTTGTATCATTTATTTGAGAGGGGGGATCGGAGGAGTACATAATACACCATTGCTAGCCTTCGTATGCACGCGATGCGTGCGTTAATTTCAAAATTCGTTATTCTATTAGATACTCCATTCGTACTTTATTTATGATTAAACTTAAATGTGAAAAATTCAACAGTTAGATGAATTAAGATATATTAATTCGCTAATGTAAAAAAATAAAAGGTTGTGAGTAATTGTTAACATTAATTTTTTGTGAATGAATATTGAACAGAAAGAACAAAAATAATGAGTTGGTTTAACTGAATTAAAGAGTATCAAAGGTAGTGAATGTTCAGATTTTTCATGTGCATGTTATGTATGCCGTCTTTTTTTATAAGGTATAAATATTTTGTCCATTTAATTTTTGATTGAAGTATTTGATGCATATACCATTTTAAACTTGTTTTAAATGGCAAGTTGGAATGAGAATTTTTAAATGATTTGCTTTTGCAATTTTTTTCATTCCATTAATTAGATCATTAAGGGTATTTTAGTCACTTCAAAAGAGGAGACCACACCTCCTCCCTTGGCTTATATAATAGAGATATAGGGGCAAGATCACATGAGAATGCTCCTTACATGAGAAATGAGAATGAATATCAACCACACGATTGGATCAGAGTTACAACACTTGTTTACTAGAATTTTTTGCACCCAATGCGTGCTTGAATTTTTTTCAAAAAAAAACTCGCTCGGCATAAGAGTCAAAATTTGAACATTAGACATACGAAGTATTATAATTGTTTTAGTTGCAAATTTTGATTGGTTTAGTTTCTGTCACTTAAGTCTCTCAACATTCTTTTTGTATTTTTTTTTTTTACTTTTCAAAGTTAAATTCTATGAACAAAATAGAAATTTTATTGAATTTATTTATGAATTCTAATATTATAATTTTTTAGTTGATTTTTGAATTCAGTACAATACTTCATAAATTGTAAAGAAAGTGGACATTTTGATTTCAAGTCAATTTTTTTTATAGGTTGTAGTTTGTAAGTGAATTTTTATGTTTTTGTAAAGTTTCCTCATTTTAGTGATTTGCATAACGTAAATTATGCAATTTTATGATTTTAGTTGACTTATGAGTGATTGTTATAATTATATTTTTGATATTTTTGTTTGAAGCCTCCGTTGATTTGTAAGTGAATTTGTAATTTAGAATGTGAAGGGGGTAATATAGTCTATTTATTCTAGGGCACCATAGCCCCCCCCCCCTTTCCTTTTATAATAGAGATATGTTGTACTTTAATTCTTGAATGATATTTTACATAAATCTTTTTACCTTGATAATTAATCGCTATTATATAATAGAAAAAGACAGGTCCAAATATACGTAAAAGTTTCATTATATATAGGAAACACTATACAAAAAGTAAATAATTTTTTTTCCTTGTCTAACTTCTAAATTCTGATTTCACTACAGATACGCCTCTATTTTTATCATGACCCACCATAAATTGTGAATGGTTCTTGAGAATAGTGATTCGTAAGTAAAGTTTTGTAAATGTTTTTGTATGTATTAACGTTCTAGGTTATTAGTTTTAGTTTGTATGTTAATTTTAAGTTTTAATAAAGTTTCCTGATTATTTGTTTAATTTGCGTGATTATTTTATAACGTAAATTTCTCAATCGTATGAGTGACTTGTAAAGTTTCTTCTTTTAAGTGATTTGTGAGTGAGTGTTGTAAATTTTTGGGTTTTCTTTGAGTGCCGGTTTTCATTTTGACATTCCTTTTGTTATTTAGAAAGGAAATGGGGTAAAATAGACATTTCAAAAGAGGACACCATTGCTCCCCCATTCCCTTATATAATAGAGATTAGAGTTATAGCCCATCACTTTTTCATTAGAGTTACATCACTTATTCATCAGAGTTATAGCGCATATAATTCATTCTCATTTCTCATGTAATTATGAATTCTCATATGAACTCACTTCTATTATATATATATATATATATATATATTATATAATATATATATATATATATTGTACTTCTTCGGCTCTACAAAGGATGCAACACCTAGTTTTCACGGTCTCTAATAGACAACTTTGACCATAATATCCTTAATTATGTTTAATAAAATCATCAAAAAAATTATATTTTGAAACTACACATTGACATGAATTTAACAAGGTCTCATTTAACAATGTCATTATTTATATATTTTTTAGAAAGTGATATTTCATAAATTGAACGCCAAATGACATCTAAAATAAGTATTAAAGAAGAACAACATATAGTCAGAACAATATCAAATTAAATTCATCTTCAAAGAAACTACAATAAACCAGATCAAGCAATACAGCACAACCCACATATATTTGTTGAATCACGCAGCTATTAATGAAGAAGTCTACCATTCTAATATAGTTTAGGGAAATAATTTCCTAATTTAACCATGTTGGCTGCATCCGAATTTCCAATAACAATAGTGGGAAAAACCTTATATGTCACTTAGTAACAGATTCAATTTTTATAAAACTCCATCCTAAAATGAACATTGAAAATGAAGAATAAAGCTGGAAGGACAATCTGATGCGGTCTTCTTGTGGATCGCATCAAATTAAAAAAACTGATGCGATTTTTTTAAAATCTGATGCGGTTCAGTGGACTGTATCAGATTTTTCGTTAAAAAGTCGCTATTGGCTCCCTTGGAACGGCCCAAAAAAATAGCCTTCCCCTCCTCATAACTCCCAAACCCTAAACTCCCCTCACCTCTTCTCTCTCATCACTCCCCCCTCTCTTCCAAACCCTAAACTGGTAAAGTACTCTCGTTTTTTTCTTCTTCTAGATCCAAAAAACCTCCATTGTTGAATCGATCGTCTTGTGCTCGCCCTAGGTTTATGTCGAGAATAGGCAATGGTTGCGGCGACGGTAATTACGTGTAACAAAACCCTAATTTTCAGAATCGATCGTCGTACCACCATAATTAGCACCACGACCAGCCCTAGTATGTGCAGAGACGTGCGCCGCAATAGCCGTGTTTTGCATTCCTCACGAACACGCGAAGCTCCTGTGAAGGTCGACGCTCCGGTGAAAGTCGAAATTCCCGTCAAGCTAGGTTTTGGTTTTCGATCTTTAGTTTCGAAGCCTCGTGTTTTGTTTTTCTAATTTCTTTTGTTAGATCTGTTAGATATAATCCCTTGCATAATCTTTCGAATTAAACATATCCATTAATTTTCTTAGATCTGTTGAAATTCCTCTGTACTTTTTGAACAACCACCACCATTGTTATTTGTATAATATTTGTTATTAGATCTGACTTTTTTAGTTTGTATAATATTTGTATAATTGAATTTATTTTTAGTTTGTACAATACTTGCTTAATTGAATTCATTTTTAGTTTGTATAATATTTGTTATTAGATATGATTTTTTCGAATTTTCTATGCTCAACCTGGGTTTTCTCTTTTGTTCTTTATTCAGTCCTGCTTTGTTGCTGCAGACCTGCAGTACAAAGTAGGTTTTTTTTGAAAAAAAATCAATGACCCCAAAACTGAAGCGGTCTTGCAAAATCGCATCAGTTAATGAGAAACTGATGCGGTTTTGGACCGGATCAATTTGTCGCTCATAACTGCTGCGAACCCACCTGGCCTGATGGGGACCAAAACCGCATCAGTAATCTCGATTTTGACCGCATCATATGAGCTTTTTTCTACTAGTGTAATTCAATGTTGATGGTCTTGAACTTCGACCAATAGGAATAATTTCTCATACCAAATTTTAAACTTACACTTGGGAAGAGAATAAAACTAAACTCCAATGAAAGGAGAGAAAGAACCCAAAAATTGGATAGAAAACTTTCAAAAAAAAGAGAGAGAATGGAAAATTATAAATAGTAAAAGCAATGAAAACTAGAAGAAAAAAGAAGAAATGGGGGACTACCACCATCGGAAGGATGATGGCAGACTCAAACTAGAAGAAAATAATTAGGGTTTTTTGAGGAGGAAGATAAATTACCCTACCCTACCATACCGGAACCTCGCACAAGTCAACGGTCCGAGCTAGTGGATTAGACACTCTAAGGGTAAAGGGGGAGGATAAGGAAAACTTCTACCCTGATATTTACATGCATGATCCCTAGGATGGACATATGCTCACTATTAAGTGCATTATGCCCTATCTATATCCAAGTTACTCTTGGATCACGGTTTGCATCGGTCTCCACACTCATCTCTTATAACGATGTTGATTGGGGTGGATGTCCGGATACACGAATTTCCAGGTTATATTATTGTGTTTTCTTTAGCGATAATTTGATCTCCTGGTCTAATAAATGCTATCATATTATCTCATGATCTAGTGTTAGGGTCGAGTACCGTTATGTAGCTAATTATTTCCGAGTCTTATTGGTTACAAACCTTCTTCTCGAGATCCATTGTCCTATTATGATAGCTACATTAGTGTGTATAGGGTCTAAATAATGTTAATGTCATTTATCATCCTCGGAATCTTGTTTAGCATCAGCACCTAAACATGTTGAGATGGATATTCACTTTGTTCGCGAGCAGGTTGCTAGTTGACAAGTTCGTGTCTTACATGTCCCCTCGCGCGCGTTATTAGATTGCATATATCTTCACTAAGGATCTTCCCTTAGTATTGTTTAGAGTTTTTCGGGACAGTCTCAGCTTCAAAAAACCTCCCACTTTGACTGTGGGGGGTGCTACAATATATGAATACTAACAATTTATGCACATGATGCGTGCGTGAATTTAAAGGTGTCTTGATCCCTCCAAAAATAGAGTCTACACTTCCCCTCATGCATGTTCAGTTTGTTAACATGACTTCCCATATGCATGCCTCATCTCTCCTCCCTTGTAGCTCCGCTTCCTTCTGCTGATTCTTGGTGCCCTACCCATGTTATACTACCTATCCTACACGACCCACCCTCTCGACGTGCTACTACCCACTCCACCCCCTACATTCACTCCACCACCTTCCTTCACCCCTACTATACATCTTGGCCCTCTCCATAATCGCCTCCCCCGCGTCTTTACACCTGCTGATACACCTACTTATTCCCCACCCCTCACCACCCCTTCATCATAGATAGCCACATCACCCCTCCCATCACTATCCGCCTGTTGTTGGGTTTGTGTCATAATTTCTACATTAATTATTCAAGCTTATTCTACAAGCCTGGGAACAAAATCACACATATTATATCCTTGCCCTTCAAAGCTTGTGAAGACCCTTGGTATCGAAGGTTATTACTCATGTCCTAGGGCTTCAAGGCTTGTGCTAATATGCTTGGCCTCCAAGCTTGCTTGTACTATAAATTCCCACTTAGCATAAATGTACCAATTCAAGTGTACCAAGAGTACCATACTCACATATTAGCTCTTAGAAAGAATACACCTATACATCTCTTTCGGGAGATTACCAACTCTCTTTGAGAATTAGGGGGCATGTGGTTCATGAAGGGGAAAGGGAAAGGGTTTGAGAAAGAGAAACAAGGAGAAAGAAAAGGGTTTAAGAAAGAGAAACCCTTTGATTAAGAATGTTGTTTGGTTGAGAACTCATCTTCATCCTCTTACTATTTTCCCCTTCTCTCAAGTCTCAAGTACCACAATTCCCACCGCCCTCTCACTGCCACCCATCAACACCGCCCTTCACCGGCGCCCCTCACTGCCGCATCTCACCGACGCAACTTCACCAACTCCACCTTACCGGCGCCCCTCACTGCCGCATCACTCCAACGCCTCCGCTCTTCTCTCTTTTCCTTCTCCACCACCACGGAAGTTGATATTTGAGGTTTTAAATATCAAATTCGACCATAAAAACTTTAGATCTGAAGTTTTCATGGCCGAATTTAACCATTTAAAACCATAATCAAGGATAAGTAAAGGTAATTTCGTTGTTATTGCTTTTCTTTCATTTTTGAGGTGGGGTTTTCCGGTAGGGTGGTGTTTTGGTGGCTAATATGGGAGTTTGGTTGTTCGTGTGGCTGTTTCATGTCTGCGTGGTGGTTTTGTGGACTGGGGTGGTTTCGTTGTGGTGGGGTAGCAGTGGGGGGATGGGGGATCAGGGGGCCGGTGGTGGTGGATGAATTTTGGTGATTTTCGGTGGTGGTGTGGTGGTCCTCAGGTGGTGATGGTAGGGTGGTCATTGATGGTTGAGTGGTGGTGCTAGTAATTGGGTGGTTTGGTTTAGTGGTGATTGGGTGGTCAATGATGAGTCAAAGAAAGGGAATGTGAAACCTTGGGGGATAGTGGGAAATCAAAATAGAGAGATTTGGGGTAATGGAGGGGAAAAGAGGAGAAACAAAACTCCCAATCCAAACAAGATATAAGGGAATGGAATCAACTAATTCCCTTTCCTGTAACCCCCTAACCAAACGCCCCCTTAGATCCAATATTAGTTAGAGAGTCATACCATACTCTTGTTACCTTTCAGGATTGTACTCTCATACCCTTTTCATATATTGGATAATATTAGTGCACGTTGTCGTGGTTTTTTTTACCTCTTTTGGGAGTTTTTCCCATGTTAAATTGTGAGTGTTTATTTGTACTTTTCTTGTCCATCTTTTACCTATTTTTCTCATTATCACTATTTGCTTCCGCTTGCGCTCCTAACCCCAACACCTGTATCTCCTTCCCCATTTACCTAGTCCACCCCACACCCTCCTTTTGGCGTAGTCACTAGCTCGTTCTGGAAACAACATTTGTAAGCCCCACCAGGATTACGCAAACATTACCTCCGTGCAATCTGAACTTCATGAACCTACTACTGTCAACCAACCCTTAACTGACTTGGAATCCGAAATTCAAGCTATTCACAAAGTTGGCACGCGGGATCTCGTGCCGTCAGCCAACACTACAAATCTTGTCAAGTGCAAATGGGTCTTTCGTAGAAAATATGAGTCTGATGGTTCTCTCGACTGTTATAAGGCTCGACTCGTGGCAAACAAAGATCTGTCATTGATTATACTGAAACTTTTATCCTAGTTGTTCGCTCTGCCACTATCCGTACAGTCCTTGCTCTTGTCGTCATTGATGGTTAGCATCTCCACCAACTTGATATAAATATTGCCTTCCTCCATGGCACCTTAAATGAGGATATATGCCACCCGGTTTTGTTCATCCACAATATTCATCACATGTGTGTAAGTTAAAGAAGGCCATTTATGGTTTAAAACAAGCTACCCTGAGCTTAGTACACTCAGATCACTTATTTTGTGGTTAGCTTGGGGTTCACTCGAGCTGTCTCGAATACTTCACTATTTAATTTTGCATCATCTCACTACTCCTATATATATAATTGTTTTATGTGGATGATATTATTATAACTGGTCCCAATGCAACTAAATCTTGATTTGTTTATCAAAAGCATGGCAAACAAATTTTCATTAAAGAATTTAGGGGCCTTGTCATAGTTTCTTGGAGTTGAACGAATAGCCTCTTCACATGGTCTTTTCCTTAGCCAATGCAAATACATTGTTGATTTATTGGAGCGTATGGGAATGATTGATGTTAAGCCAGCCTTAACTCCTCTTGTTGTCACACAACAGTTGCATGCTCATACTGGCACATCACTTGATCCACCGAAGGGTTACTGAGCTATTATAGCCTATAGGTAGCCTTCAATATGTCACTTTAACGAGACCCGACGTCGCATTTGCAGTCAACCGATTATCGCAGTTCATGCACCACCCCACAACCGATCATTATACTGCACTCAAACGCCTGCTACACAATCTTGGTGGCACTTTTGACAAAAATTTCACCATCTACCGTTACTCCTTTCATATTCTTCATGCCTTTTCCAATGTCGATTGGGCCACATTGTTTTCCTTAGTCGTACTCCCATTACTTAGTGTTCGAACAAGCAAAAGTCTATAGCTCGGTCATCTACTGAAGCTAAGCATAGGGTTGTTGCTGCTACAACGGCCGAATTAATGTGGTTTCGCAATTTGCTCACTGAGTTACGTGTTCCCTTGACCTAGGTTCCTGTTATATATTGTGATAATATTAGAGCCACCGTCTGTCCGTCTTAGTTCAAACCCGGTTTTCCATCCCAAGATAATGCATGTTGCTTTCGCTATTTATTTCATTCGTGAATGAGTTCAACGAACGAGGTCTGTTACGTGTCACTTATGTTCCAACTGGAGATCTTCTTGCAGGTTTTCCAAGCCCCTTTCCTGACCATGCATGGCTTGATATGTTATTCACTTATTCTCCAAGATCGGACTTTCGCCACGCCCGTCCTTCTTGCGGAGGCATGTTACGAATAGATCTTATACTTGGTCTAACTATATCTTATCTTCTTAGCTTGTGTTTTATTTATGGTTACTTATATAATATCTTCTATTTGTTGGCTCTGTTTGGCATTACTAGCTGAAAATAAACTGAAACTAATAAGTTAACTGAAACTGATAAGATAAAGCTGAAACTAATAAGGTGCTGAAACTAATAAGGTAACTAATTAGTTTATCTGTTTGGCGAAATTAGTTGATTAAGTTGATAAATTATTTTAGCAAAATTAGTTGTTGTCAAAATTTTGAAAGATTTTCCAAAATTTCAGTCACCTGATTGTGAAAATGTAAATTTTTTAACTTATCATTTAAGTAATTTTAGCCACCTGAAATTTTATATTAGGTGCTCCCCAAACACTACTAATCATTTTAGCACCTAAAATATGTTAGCACCTTATCATTTAAGGTAACTAAAATGCTTCCCCAAACAGAGCCGTTAGTTGTACGTATCTCTCACTCTAATATCCTCTCTATCCTTAGTTTGTTGTAACTTCTCCTAGTTTACCATAACGCTCTTTGTAGCTTGTAATTATAAATGTAAAAAAACTTATATGGACTTGGATCACATTAAATTAGTAGGGACCTAATGCTATTATATGTCATTTATTATATAAAAAAAAGGGATCGATAAGTCATATATATATATATATTATAAACAATAATACTTTCATTATGATAAACTAATATAAGTTATGCGTGCTTGAATTTTTTTTCGAAACAGAAACTCGATTTTCTTCGGCATAAGAGTCAAAATTTGAACATTAATTAGACATACGAAGTATAATTGTTTTTAGTTGCAAAATTTGATTGGTTTAGTTTCTGTCACTTAAGCTCTCACCATTCTTTTGTTTTTTTTTTTTTTTACTTTTCAAAGTTAAATTCTATGAACAAAATAGAAATTTTATTGAATTTATTTATGATTTCTAATATTATAATTTTTTAGTTGATTTTTGAATTAAGTACATACTTCATAAATTGTAAAGAAAAGTAGACACTTTGATTTCAAGTCAATTTTTTCATAGGTTGTAGTTTGTAAGTGAATTTTTAAGTTTTTGTAAAGTTTCCTCATTTTAGTGTATTTGCATAACGTAAATTATGCAATTTTATGATTTTAGTTGACTTGTGAGTGATTGTTAAATTATATTTTTGATATTTTTTTTGAAGCCCCTTTGATTTGTAAGTGAATTTGTAATTTAGAATGGGAAGGGGTAACATAGTCTCTTCATTCGGGGACACCATAGCTCCCCCTTCCCTTATACAATAGAGATATGTTGTACTTTTCTTCTTGAATGATATTTTACATAAACCTTTTTACCTTGATAATTAATCGCTATTATATAATAGAAAAAATAGGTCCAAATATATGAAAAGTTTCATTTATATAGAAACACTATAAAAAAGTAAATAATTTTTTTCCTTGTCTAACTTCTAAATTCTGATTTCACTAAAATACACCTCTATTTTTTATCATGACCCACCATTAATTGTGAATGGTTCTTAGAATAGTGATTTGTAAGTAAATTTTTGTAAATGTTTTGTATGTATTGACGTTCTAGTTATTAGCTAGTTTAGTTTGTATGTTAATTTTAAGTTTTAATAAAGTTTCTGATTATTTGAGTGATTTGCGTGATTTTTATAACGTGATTTTTCAATTGTATGGTGATTTATAAAGTTTCTTCTTTTAAGTGATTTGTGAGTGAGTGTTGTAAATTTATTTTCGGTAGTTTTCTTTGAGTGCCGATTTTGAGTTTGACATTCCTTTTGTAATTTAGAAAGGGAAGAGGGCAAAATAGGCGTTTCAAAAGAGGGCATCATTTCTCCCCATTCCCTTATATAATAGAGATTTAGAACCCTCTCAATTCATATTAAAAGTCTTATCAGTGTGTGATTACAAATATTATATATCAAAATTGTGTCTTGGAAATCATGTAAAAGGAAAGAAAATGTATATGATAATTTAAGGAAAGAAAAATATACTTCATAGATGCAATTGATTAGTTAAAGATGTTTAATCATAAATAAAGAACCACATACCTTGTTAATAAACTTGTCATAGTCTGAGCCAAAAGCTATTTTAGCTGTCAAAGCTAACTATAGAAAAAATATAACATGAAATTAAAATCTTCAAATGATGCAGCTTAAGTAATCAAAGTATGTAGCTACATTTTTCTTTCTTTTGAATACATTAGGAGAATGATCCAATTGAATTGAAACTTTTCACAAATATAACCAATCGAATTTTGAGGCGTAAAGGGGATGATAAGGTAAGCCTCACCTTCAAAGTAAACATAGTAAGATTTGTATTCCATAGCTTTATGGTCCATTTGGTAGTCGTTAATAAATTGCACTAATGAGAATAAATTTTAAGTGTAATTTTAATAGGGAAGCACTTTTAAAATCTCCATGGGGAAACATTTTTTCTCCATGGGCAAGCAATCTCACCCCTAAACTTGTATTTTTTTCTCCAAGGGAAAACAATTTTCATTACCACTCATTACCACCTACAAGGTGGTATTGGATAGGAATGAAAATTCAAGAAGAAAAGTGGACACTTTAGGATAAATTAGCATTATCATGAGAATGAACAATGATATTCTTCACAAATTTACACACAAATTTATTTTTATTACCACCATTCATAACCAACTATCAAACGGGCCGTTAAAATTATGAGAACAGACGATACTATTAGTCCAAATCTTGCTTGATAAAATTTTAGTTAATAAATCTGGTTTTGAGTTGTATAGAATTCCATACAAGTATATACGATCTATAAACAAAATAAATTAGAGACATACCACGGCTGACGAATATACTTTTTCCATGGCTGACCAAAAACTGAAATTCAAGTGATGTCAGATAGCTAGGCTTTTGTCCAGTATGAAGATGAGTAATAAAAGTCGCGTAAAAAACAGATGAAAAAAATAAGTGACACGTAGAATGAAGAGAATTAAGGTACTATTTCAGCTTATGGTGGGCCAAGATTCTCAATCAAGTGTACCTTAGAAAAATTACACAGTACCGTTCATAAATTATAATACTAAAATATAATTCACGTTAAGCACTTATAATCCTTTTTTAAAAAATATGATATGATATTATTATAGGAAATTATTTTCCATGACTTGAATTCGATTCATTTTCAACTTTAACACCCTAGATTTAACATTTTTTTCGGTTGTACTCAGGAGTTTGGAAAGGGTTATTTGTTGCAAATTTTTCTCTAGTCATACCAATTATATAAATTTTTATATTAATTCATAGGGTGTGTTTGATTCCTATAGAAAGGGTGGAATTTGCACTACTGATGGTAAGAAAATGTGCTCTTATGTTACTAACTTAAATAAAGTATCAAATTTTCTCAACACTTATTAGTAAATTTTTAGATATATTAATAGTTAAAATTATATATTGACAAACTTGAAAAGTTTTTTTTTATTGAGTAGAAAGAGGGATTTTATATTTCAATAACTTTATGTGAGAGGACAACATATGGTGTAATATGCTACTTAGAACTTACAAATATGTTTGAGACTTTCATAACGATGGAAAAGATAAGAGGAAAATAGGAGAAAAGAAAGAAAAAAAAAAAGAGAAACAGAAAAGAAAGAACAAAAACTAACATTGTCCTACGCGGGAATCGAACCTGGGTGATAGATTTCATTAAATGACAATCAACCACTCCAACACATGAAGTGCATCAATATAAACTGCTAGTTCTTTATTAAAGATGGTTTCCAAATTTGTTTTCCCAGACGAATTTTTTTAATATTTATGCTACTCCTTGTTACTTCATAAATTTGCCCTTGATTTCACCTAAAGGTTTTACTTGGAGTTTTTGACTGCATCTTACGTGTAACATGTTACATCATAACTTATTGTATAACAACATGTCACATGTGCAAACTAATATAATTGTTTCGTATTATTGTAAAACCCTTTCATGTTATGATTATTGGCGTGTTTTATATCATTTTGGCGTATTTCATGTTATTTTTGAATCTGTTTCATGTCATTTATAAAACAATTCTATGTCAATTTTCAGAAAACTTAAATAATTTTCCCCTATTTGATTGGTGCTTATGATCCACGGGATTAACAAGTGCACTGATCGCCAGCGACCACCACCATAGGAGCTAATTCGGGCAGAGAATTATTGCCAACTTTCCTAAATCTTATTCATTGTAAATTTTATACAGGTTGACAAGTTATTTGCCAAAAGTATTGAATGATTATTACGATTTTGGTGTTTTAGATTGATACGTTTTGTTAATGAAGGAAAATGAAACATCAATTAGCTTAGGGCTTGTTACGAAAATGAAACATGTAGTACTTTCAGGCATCAGGCATCAGGCATCAGGCATCAAGCATCAGGCATCAAGCATCAAGCATCAAGCATCAAGTGACAAAATATTCAATGTATGGTTCATTACATTTTAAAATACTGCATACTCACATGTCTTATTTTTGATAGAGTATTAAACTATTCTTGGGGCTCTAAAGTGGTTGAGTTGGTCCTTTGACATGGTATCAGAGCCAGCGTGACATAAAGGTCACGGGTTCAAATCTCATCGACCCTCTCATTTCTAAGTGGAATATTTAGCGTCAAGTATGAGGGATGTCTGTGATCCATCAGCTTAAGCTTTTGGTTGAGTTGGTCCTTTGATAATTGTAATTAAATTTCTCCGCCAAATAACACAAACACATCATTTTTCCTACTATGATGCATGATGAGAAGATTGTAATTTCTTGCCCTTAATAAATGGAATCATAGTTCTTCATTTTGTTTTAATGTGCTGACTTTGCTTTGAGGGAAAATCAAGAAGAAAGTTTACAAGTGAGAGAGACAAATGAAAAAAAAAAGTTGAAAAATTAAAAATATGGAAAGAGATTTTAAGGTGGACTATTGTATTCAAAAGTGAACCACATGAGTAGTAAAAAAAAAAAAGAAAATAGATAAGAGATATTAGCAAAAATAATAAAAATAACATTGTATATTAAAAAGAAATGGATCAAAAAGGGAATTATGTAGATGAGATAGAAAAGAGCAAAGTAATTACAACCATTTAGTCGTGCTAATAAACAAATATTTGTTTTATGTATGTTGTTGTGCTCTGCTTTATTTCTAGGGGAACAGAGAGAACGAAAGCATAACTGATTTTGGAACCGAATCGTGCAGGTTATATTTTTCATTCTTTCGAGAAGAAAAAAATAACGTTAGTGTCTTAAATCATACGATAGGGTGGAGTCCTGTTGCCAAAACAAAGGACCACTAGTTTTATATGTACACAATGTGTGAAAATATGTAGAAAATAATTTTTTTAGGGGATGTGGAAAATTAAATTAATTGTTAATTATATATAATAAATTAAGGATTTTTGAATTATTGACGTTTTTTATTGTAATGCTTTTTTAATCTTTTTTTATTTTTTTAATTAATTAGGTAGTTCTCTTTTCTATTTTTACCATTTTTAAAAAAAATTAAAGCAAGTAGTTAGACGTTTTTTTTTCCTTTTTTCTATTTTTTTGTTGTACTACCCCTTTTGACATATAAAATAGAGATATATACCTAATAAATGACAGTGACACTTTTTGTAAATAACAACCTAGTTTTTGTTTACAATAATATTCCAATCTCATCCCCAGGATAGTGCGGCGCTTCTCCGTCAACATACCACCGTCATTGACGGTAAGATTATTACCTTCCGTGCTAGTTCAGGTAATCAAGTGCCGTCCACCATTAATTTTAGCTTGGCTACTCTTTGGGTTCGCATCCATAACTTACCTTGGCGATTCTTGGAACATGACTGGACTTCCAGAATTTTATCTCATGTTGGTTTGGTTGATCTTGTAGAAGAAACCGTTCCTAGTCTTCCTTCGGAGGCTTTTTTAAGGGCTCGGTTGGTTATAGATTTGTCTCGTCCACTTATATCTGGGTGTTTTTTAACTTTGGATGATGGTCAAGTAGTATGGGTATGTTTTTGTTACGAAGGAGTGTTTAAATTCTGCAAACAATGTGGTTGTGTGGGACATCACACTGGGCGATGTCCCATGTCTGCGTATGAGGCGCACCATCTCATTCATCGTCGTTTTACGGAGTTCGAGCATGATGGTATGAATATTGTGTTTGGCCCTATGAATGTTCCTCTTTATACGAATATTATTCGAGGGCTACCTGACCGGTTTATCTATCGCAATGCTCGGGTGGACTTAATTAGCATGGGTCCTAACCATGATCCATATATCTTTGATGAGCGCCATGTGGACGTTAATATGGTGGATTCAAGTTCGGAAGACGAACCAGTGGAGTTGCCAAATCATGAGGCATCGGTTGAACTAGGGAATTTACCGTCTCAAGCCAATAATCCATCTCTGCATGAATCGGACTATCATACTAATCCTCCTATGTCATTTTCGCGGGCTTCCCCTGATAGTGTTACTCAGATTCTCTCACCCGCAGCTAGTGGCCACGAGGTTCATGAATTGCCTGGACGTCGCTTCGCTGTCGAGGACAGTGCTTTTGGTCGCCTGGAGGATTTGGGCAACCAACCACAGGGCCACGATCATAGCACGCCTATAGGAACTACATCGCCACATGTATGTTCCACTCGAGTTCCAGCTGACGCAGGGCGAGCCAATGAGGCTCGGTTTCCCTTTCGTCGACATCTGGGAATTACCACGCGTCCACCAAAGACTTTTCGTGTTGCACTTGCTCCGGAGGATTCTTTTGTGCCTACAAATGATGAGGCGTCGGACGTTGGTAATTTGTCTCCTCTTAGGGTTCCTTCTACTGATGATGGGCTGCTTGAAGAGTTAATTCATGAAGGCTGGACTACAACCTTTCCTCCAGACCCTGATGAAGCTGGACCTAGTGCGTGGCTACGGCTTATTCCGCCTCCTCAATCGGTTCAAGGAGAGGCATCTTCCACCATAAATGCAGAGCCAATAGGTTTCGTGGGTAACAAGCGTCCTTTTCAGGCCTTCAGGCATACCCAATCAGATGAGAGTGGTAATGGGTTGGATGTCGAAGGTTGTTACAGGTCTCACAATGGAAAGCGTCAGTGTTTGGCTCAATGGGAGGCTAAAGGAGGCTTTAATGTAGGCTTCCGCCATAGGAAAATTCGACGAAAGGCTCTCACTGATGTATCTATGGCAAGACTTTTGGAAGTGGAACCTGGTCCGGAGATTACGTCAACTCTGTCGAAGAAAAGGAAAGCAGCAGTATCAGCGCCTGTGAGTGCTGGTACTTGGATTTTCAAGAAGAAGCGTAGTGCTGGCAGTGATTTGAGGACAGATAACATGGATAGGCATTTCACTTTGAGGGTGAAAATGTCTACTGACTCAACTAGGGTAGTGACTGACCCAGACCAGTCACCAACATTTCCGTGAACATTCTGTCGCTAAATTGTCGGGGGTTGAACTCCAGTGATGCCCCGATAATCCCGTATATACACTGGTTGTTAGCTACAGTTAAGCCCATGTTTTTGTTTTTGCAAGAAACCAAATGTCCTCTTACTCATGTACAGTCACTACTACGTTGTACTAAACCATGTACTGTAGTTGGTGTTGATTTTCTAGGTTCTAGTGGTGGGCTGGTTGTTGTATCATGGGCTCCTTTTGCTGTTGATGTACTTAGTTCCATGTGTAATTATGTCTTCTGTAAAATATCAGCTAATAATGGAATGACCGGTACGTTTTATTTTTGTAAGGAGAACTGTGTCAGGACTCTCGTCCTTTACTTTGGGATCACATGTTACAAGTGTTAGCGCCATATCCTGACTTCCTCATTATTGGTGACATCAATCAACTTGATCATTACGGGGATAAGTTGGGAGGGGCAACTCTCATTAGGGGATGGGAAGAATTCACCAATTGGAAGCATACTTTACAATTACAAGATGTTCCCTTTGTTGGGTCTAGGTTCACTTGGACAAATAACAGGGATGGTGTGGATCTAATCATGGAACGTCTTGATCGAGTGTATGTTTCCCCAACTTGGAATGACAGATATCCACTCGGGTATACAAAGAATTTTCCTATTCTGCATTCAGATCATGCTGCTATCTTTTACCAGACGGAGCCGCCAACCAAAGTTACTCATCGGTCATATCAGTTTGAAAATTGGTGTCTCATACACCCTGAATTACCTAATATGATTTCGTCGGTATGGCGTATTCCAATAGCTGGGTCAACAATGTACCGGTTTACAAAACATCTATCTATCTTTCGCACCCAGATTAGGCAATGGTGTTTGGATCATAAGGTTGTTTGGGGGATTCATTGGAAAGAACTTTCTACTAAGTTAGCTGCCACTGCGACTCAGATTTCTAGTCTTCCTCAAGGTAATGACTTTATGCTCCAACGTCAGCAGGATTTGGATACATCTGCATTAGCACACTCTTACTGGTCGCAAAGGTCGAAAGACAAAATTGTTCAGCTGGGGGACCTTCCAACTAAGTTCTTCTACAATAAGATGCGACAAAAACAACGATCAGCACATATCTACCTTCTTCGAACTGCAGATAACCAGTGGACTGAGGATGGTCCTACCATAGTGAATACTATTTTACATCATTTTAAAACTGCGTAAGGGCCCTCTCAGGGGCCTACCGTCTCTGACCAGGGCCAAGATGAAGCCATTGATTTAGTACTCCGTGAATTAAATCTACCTCATCTTTCTTTGTCACAACAGCAACAGCTCCTTCGGCCTTTCTCTAAGGCAGAAGTGCATGAGGCCATGCTTGGTATTGGTCAGGGTAAATCTCCTGGATTGGACGGGTCCACGGCTGAGTTTTTCAAACTTCACTGGGGTTCCCTCGGGAATGAAGTGTTCCAAGCTGTCAATCACTTTTTCTCAACAGGTTTCATCCTGCATGAGTGGAATCAGACGCTGCTTGTTTTGTTGCCTAAAGGACAGAATCCTGAGGAGGTAACACAATTTCGGCCAATTAGCTTGTGCAACACGATTTATAAATGTGTTTCGAAGTGCTTGGTCAACCGGGTTCGGCCGTTGCTTTCTGATCTTATCTCGGAATATCAAAGTGCTTTCATTCCAGGACGACATATGGATGATAACATTTTGATCAGTCATGAGTTAATTCATGTTATCAATAAACATCGACGGGGTAATGGTCATCTAGCGCGCTCAAAATTGACATGAATAAGGCATATGACCGGGTTAATGGAGGTTTCTCTTGAAGGTTCTTCAAGCCTATGGCTTCCCTACTCAATGGATTCAGTTGATTAGTCAATGTATCTCTACAGTGTCATATCGCATCCTCATTAATGGACAGGTTACAGAGTCCTTTCATTCCCATTGTGGGCTTCGCCAGGGTGATCCACTATCCCCTTATCTTTTCTTGCTCTCTATGGATATCTTTTCTCGAATGATAATCATGGCTACGGATATTCGACTCTTCGATGGGATTAGAGCTCACAGGTACGCCCCTTCTATTTCTCATCTGTTTTTTGCTGACGATGCCTTCTTTTCTTTAAAGCGTCGACTGCTTCCTGTAAGCAACTGTCAAAGCTCCTTGATCGATTCTGCCGTATCTCTGGACAAATGCTCAGTTTACGAAAGTCATTTGTTAAATTCAGCCCAAATGTTTCCGAGCACATGGGTCATGAATACAAACGTATCCTGCAATTGGATGCTAAGGAATCTCTGGGCACATATCTTGGTACTCCTGTGGATATTCAAGGGAAGAAAACTCAGCACTTCACCTTTTTACTTGATAATATTTCTCAGCGCATAACTGCTTGGAATCATTCACCTATTTCGCAAGCTGGGAAATTGATTCTCATCAACTCTGTCCTCATTGCTTCCATAGCTCACATCCTCTCTGTATTCTTGATTCCCACAACAATAGCTAATAAGTTGGATGCGATGCTTGCACGATTTTTCTGGTCTAATAGCTCTGGTAAAGGAATTGCTTGGAAAAGCAAGGAGCTTTTGCATTTGCAAAAAGGTGCTGGTGGTCTCGGCTTACGTAGTATTGCGATGCACAATCGTTCTCTCTTAATGAAGAAAGTTTGGCGTATTCAAAAGAATTCCGGTGACCTCATTAGTAAGGTATTTTCCGATCGCAATTTGGACTGGATTAACGACACCAAAACTGCGTTCAGTGCGGGGTCAATGTTCTTGGGGTGCGCGAGGTTTAATTCAAGCAGAGCAGATACTCTTGACAAATTCTTGTTGGAAAATTGGTTCCAATTCCCCTCTCCTTGCTGGAAAGGAGCGTTGGGTTCGGGGGCAGATTCCCCTCTTTCGGGATAATGTTTCTCTTCGCACTGCTGCTACGGTCTCCATTGCTTCACTCCTGCTGCCTCAACAACAAGGCTGGAATGTTTCCCGCCTTCAGTTCCTTTTTCATTCAGTACGGTTCGTAATATACGTACCCTTGAAGTTCCTCGTCTCACAACCAAGTTGATCTTTCTATTTGGCCTTTTACGTCATCGGGCAATTACACTACCAAATCTGGCTACTATTTCCTTTCTCGACATACCGATATCTACAACATGACTCCCCCTACCAATTCGAAGTTTTTCCGGATTTTATGGGGGTTACGCATCATGCCAAAATGGAAAATTTTCCTCTGGAATTATTCCACAACGGGTTAGCAACAGCAGCTAACCTTTCATACCGTGGTCTGGCTATATCAGATAGGTGTCCAAGCTGCAACATCGAATCTGAGACATCCCAACACCTCTTCCGATTTTGCTCTCTAGCCACTGCTGCTTGGCAAACTAGCCAACTACGTATTCATTCCAACGCTACTCCCATGGTGGCCTTTAAAGATTGGCTAATTGCATGGATACACTACTTCTACCAGCAGGATGGATATAATGGGCTTCGTCTTCCCGTGTTTGTGGCTATTTTGTGGACTATTTGGCAGGGTCGCAATAACAAGGTCTTCAATGGAATAGCACTTGATATGCCTCTAATCCGTTCACTCCAGGACAAAGGCATTCAGCAGCATTACACCTTTCTGGATAATCCTATTCCTCTGCCTAGATCCTTGCATATGGCACTAGGTCCTCCTGGGTTTCTTTTTGCACATTTTGGGACAGCCTTCTGTGGGTACCACAGTTACATATACAAGTGGATGGTTCCTGGAAGAAATCTTCTCTACTGGCCGGTATTGCCTGGGTTGCGGAGCATGTTACTACGCAAACTACAGAAGTGCAAGGGGGCTGCATTTATGCGGAGTCCCCGCTGGTTGCTGAAGCACGGGCTTGTCTGGGAGCCTTGATATGGGCGCAATCACGGGGTTATTGTCAAATTTTGATCTACACTGATTCTGATGTACTGGTCCGGAGTTTAATTCATCAAGACACACAACCTATCTCGATTGCCTGGACTCTCAATGACATTCGCTCCATTGGACATCAACTTCAATGGTGTCGAATTCTAAAAGTTCATCGTCAACAAGTTCAGAGGGCGCATGACCTGGCCAATCATGTTCGACTAGGAAATATTCCCATGGATACTATGTAGTTGATTAGGTTGTTTTATTTTCTTGTAAATTTTACCGATGTCCAATAAAAAAAAAAAAAAAAAAAAAATATTCCAATCTCTTTCAATGGAGAATTGTTTTACCTAAGTATTGGATTATATCTACTATATGTTAGATTATATTTACCATGCGTCTTCTGTTTACTTTTACCTATTGATCTATTGATGAACACTCATACGGCTTCACAGGTTAAATCTTTGTCCATTGTTAGGATTACAACTCTAATATAGTAGTCCATTATTTATATTGTGTTGACTTCGGGCATGTAGGGAGTGTAAACGTACCAAGTTTAGAAGGTGGTATATTGTATAGGTTGTCTGCATTTTCAGCACTTGGTTCAGGGGATGGTCTATGAAATTGTGGTTTGTGTTTCCCGTCAAAATAAGCTACGGGAAGCTTTTGATTTTTTTGTTTGGTTTATTTTTGTTTCCTCTTTGTGGACTATTAATTCCTAGATTTGATATATTTTCTATTTATTACTAGTTGATTGTAGTTGAGAAATTTTTTAAGATATTTTATTTGTTATAGAATATCCAGTGGTTGATATTAGCAAGGTTTTGTTAGTTTTCTAATTCTATTTGTTCTACCAATTTCGTGAGAAACTCAATCGTGAGAGTGTCCAACTTGTATGATGTTTTACTTTGATTGAGTATTATTATTGGTGAGGGATTCACATTAAAATTAACTTGTGTATGTTTGCCATTATTGTTTGTTTTATGATTTCTTACTTATACATTTTTTGACCCTTCTTCCATAACAACTAACAAGTGGTATCAAGAGATTAGGCTGTAGATCCAAGTGTAGGGATTGAGAAGAGGGAGGTAATTTCGAAATAGAATTATTTATAAAAAGAACTGCTCTGCTTTGTGGCAAAGTATGATCAAAGACATCCTAGTGCAGCAATTACACGAGACCTTTGAATATAAGAAACCAATGGAGATGGAAGATTCCAAGTTGAATAATATGAAGCAGCATGCGGTGAGTACTAATCGTTCGGCCTTCGCTCCGGAGATTAATTACATCACCTTGAGGAAAAGAGTCCAAAAGGATTGTGGGGGGTAAGTAAGACAAATTGGCAATGCAAAATCTCTAGCTAATAATTTTTTCTTGAAGAAATAGCTTCTTGATGTTAACATAGAGAAAGATGGAGACTTGAAAGATCATCTTAGCTATTTTAGAGAGTGTTTGGTATAGAAAAACTTGATGTAGGAAACGGATTTTGTTGGGTATATTGCATCATATGGAGCTCATGGAGGTGTATGGGTTTGGAGATGAGGTTGCGTAAAGGGAAAACGTCATATGGGGCATAAGGCTAACTTTTAATGCACATATCTCTCAATCTATAAATAATTTTAATGTGATTCAAATTCAAGGTGATTTATTCCGAGAGCTTTCCAACGATAGCTCATATGCCTAATTCCGTTGAGAAACGAGAAAGTTATGACTCTTTTACGTTTCGTCCGATCGAGTCGGGCGAGGGAGCCCGATCGGGCGCGCAACAAAAACAACATCAGATTGTTTTGAGCATCGCCCGATGTCATCGGGCCACATCACCCGATCGGGTGGGACATCGTATTACGACTCGGGCGTGTCTTCCCCCGGTCGGGCCCGAGGCACGTTTTACTTTGGTTTTAAGTGCCCGATTGGGCGTGGGTCGCCCGACCCGATCGAGCGGGGCTGTTTTTAGGTCGGTTTCGTTTCTGTAAACGCATTTTCCAAGGAGGGGTATAAATAGGTGCCCTAATATAAATTGTATTATTCATCATTATTCACATATTAGAGAGAGAAAAAGCTATAGAGAGAGTTCTTGAGCGCTTTTGTAATCTTTCTTGAATATTCATCGATTCCTAGTGCATATTCGTGGTTTTTCTCCCAGTTCTTGGGTTTCCACGTAAAAGTTCTTGTGTGCTCTTTCTTACTTTGTTATTTGTTGTTTTATTATTGTTTGCTATTATTTCTAGATTGATAGACAATAGTACTTACAGATTCAAATAAGCTTTTCCATTTCTTATTGTTTGGTATGAGTGTTAAGTAACAAATACCGTTTCCAACGGGAAACAAGAAGGAAGCGAGTCAGAAAAAGCGCTAACTAGAATTATTAACGGATTATGCACTAACACGATATAAAGCCGAAGACCTCTTTGAGGTGAAGGTGTCAATTATACGGCAGATGGCACCTCTGGACCCAGAGGGGGATTGGAATCCCACTGTTTGTTATCCTTATCAAACTAGTGAAAACAAATACGTTTCATTCCTCAATCATAAACCTCTTAATTGTTTTCATTCCACTAGGATACAAACAATAATTATTATTTTTATTTCCCCTTCTTATCCAAATCCTTTTCATTCCGTTTCCTTTAATCATACCAAACGCCCCTTAATGGCTTGATACCTCAATCAACTAATTTTAGATGAAACATTCAAGGAGAAGACAAGCTAATCATGTTGTTGGATTCCCCCAAAGAAGTATAACACAATCTTCACGAGTTTGCTTGTAAGGAGTAGAACATTAACGCTAGAAGATACCATATTTTTTCGCTTGAGTACAAAAAGTTAACAAAGCAAGGTTCACCTAGTTCATCTAGTGTTGGAGATGATTTGTTTATGAACGGTTGACAAGAAGAGTCCCAAGGGTAGTGGAAAGAAACAAAACTTCAATGTCAAATGCTCCGATTGCAAGGAGAATTAGCACTTTCAATTTGCATGTCCTACTGCAAAGGAAGACTTAGACATGTGAAAGAAGGCAAAGGAGGATGGTGTTGTTTTTTTTAGAAAGGGTGTTGATCACGAGGAATATTATGGCTTATGAGTATGACGAACATACCAAGCAAGAGCATGATCCTTATGCACAATGGACCACATAAGTATACAGAATGTGTGTTAGATTCAAGAAGTTTCCATCACTTGTCTGATAGGGAGGATTTCTCCCTCTTGCTATGGCGCTGAAGGGAAGTAGATGACTCTATCTAATGGATAAAGGGTGGAGATGGTAGGGGGTCGAGTTAGGGAGAGCGAGCTCAAAAAAGACCAAGTTATAAGGATGCCGAGGTTAGACGTCCCTGGAATAGCATCTCCTTGGGGATATTGGTAGTTTGGGTTGTGAGGCTCATATACTAGATGGATTACTTATGGGCATCCAAGACACGTGGTGGTCATGTTTGGTAAATTCATTAAAAAAGAAGAATCTTTTCATGTTGGAGCATGTAAGGGTCTTGACTCGAGGGGAAGCATGTGATACCAGCAACGTATAGGGCTTGATGGTAGGTTTGTTAGGAACGCAAGCCCAATATAGTGGTCTAGTATGGTGCTCGACAATGTATTGAGTAAACAAAGTTTTAAAGGTGGTCTATTAGTTGGTTTGTATTTCAGCACTTAGTCCACGGGGTGGTCTATGAAGTGATTTGTGTTGGCTACTACAAATAAGCTATATGAAGCTTTTGATTTGTTTCAGCCGTAAATATTTGAATTTTTTTATCGAATGACCTTGGTATATTTACCATGAATGTTGGCATAATGGTACTTGTTTGATTCTCTTTATTCTTATCCTATAAGGGTAGTTAACAGGTTTCGTTTCGCAAAAAAACGTCGTTATTGAGCTTTAATACATCTTTTTTGTTCGACTCGAAATGCTTATCATAAAAGCTAGCATATTATTACTTGTTTCTATCGAATTATCGTTGTTCATGTCCTAACGGGAACGACATAGTCCATTTATGCAAAAAAAAAAAAAAAAAAAAAAATTTTTCGTGGTCAAATTAAGCATCTTTTTGTTTGGCTTGGGATAGTTTCTGAGAAAGTTTACACAATGATATATACTTAACTTTTAATTGTGTTATTTATGACTTGAAATCTTATAAATGGCATAAGGCTAAATTTGAATGCACATATCTCTTAATATATAAATGGTTTTGATGTGATTCAAATTGGAGGTGGTAGCTTGTTCAAAGAGCTTTCCAACCATAGGTCATATGCCCAATTCCGTTGAGAAACAAGAAAGTTATGATTGTTTTACGAAAAACTGACAAAACTGTTTCGTCTCGGGTCCGATCGGGCGGTGCGCCGTTTTATGCGCTGCACTCGTTTTTTGTATTTTTCATATTTAAGTTATCTTTTAGGGTTTGTACAGGGTTCCTTATGTTATAAAAGGTTTTCCTAGTGTTCATTATTTTTAACACAACTTATTAAAAACTTTTAACCTCTAGAATTTAGGACTCCTTGTATTATTCTCTCTGATTTTCTCAATTATAGTAAAGAAGCTCTAATCCCCCACTTGTGGACGTAGGTCAAATTTGACTGAACCACGTAAATCCTTGTGTTCTTTGTTTGTTCATCTTTATAGTTTTCTCACCTTTATTATTTCATTGATTTTCTATTCCGTATTAATCAAACTACAACACCTTATTTCCTAACAGATTGTATTCTTGAGCACAAGCTTGGCCATCAGAGTTTTTTTTTTTTTTACTTCACTTTCTATTAATTATGCATTAACTTCAAAAAAAAAATATTTTCAATAGAAAAACTTGGCCATGTGGAGAAAAGGAAAATTATTATAAAAAAAGAAACTGCTACACCACTTCCAAATCAAGTAGGAGCATTGTCAAAAGACATCTTTCATGGTTGGGGTAATTGTGAAATAGAGGTAATTATGGTCCGGGCGAGGCCATTCGGGCCAAAAAATTCTCCAGAGCCCGATATTTAAGACCATTTTTGGTTGCGCTATAAGTTAGCCTGAGTTCCCGTATATTGGTTGCCATTGTTCGACTTTTTTTTCCTATCATAGTAAAAATTAAAATGAAACGGAGGGAGTAGTAGCTAAAGTGTGACATCTTTCATATTCATATATATATATATATATATATATATATATATATATATATATATATATATATATATATATATATATATATGTTTTCTTTCATATTTTAAAATTATTAGCAAAAATTATATAGGATTTGATCACATGACTTCAAGTTTATAAATTGAAATCTTATCCACTAAATCAAATAATATTTCTTGATATCATATTAAAGCAAACTAGTTTTTACTGAAAACAATAAATTTCTGGGACATAGTCCGAACCTACAAACTAGTTTAAAAATAAAAATAAGAAACCATAGTTGTTGTACAATATTTCATGGCTGGCAAAGTCTTATAAAAGACCGTCTCACATTAACACTAACGTGAGACAAGTATGTTTTTACTCCAGTTCTCAGCTTCGGTCTTTAATTATGGTTTTGTGGTTGATAATTATGATTCTGGCTATTAATTATTGTTTTATGATAAATAGTTATGATATTTGGGTATTTAGTTGTTATTGTTTTTTACAAAGAAAATACACAAAACTCAGATTATCTCTCTGCAATTTCACCACCTTGAATCTCTCCAATGGCGGAAATGTTGGAGAAATTTCAACACTTCTCAAAAACAACAACTGGAAAATTTTAATGGGTTCTTCAAACATCACTAAGAAGCTAAATCCAGATATTATTCAATCTGTTCTTCATCATGATCAGTTTTCTGATACAATTAAACTTCTGAGTTTCTTCAACTGGTCACATTCTCAACTGGATATTCATCAAAATCTGTTTTCTTTCTCAATTTTTGATGTTCTTCTTTGTAATTCTAGCTGCTTTCCTCTTGCGAATGGGGTCATTGAACGTATGTTCGAATCCCACCGACCTCCTCCCTAAGGGTGTAAGCGGACCACGAAAAGTCCAGAGTCCAATCTAGTCCAGTCCAAACTTGTCGGACTTGACTGGACTGAAAATCTTTCGGACTGGACTCGGACTCAAATTTTCGAGTCCAAATATTTTTGGACTGGATTTGGACTCATCCCTTTGGAGTCCAATAAGTCCAGTCCAGTCCAAAAATATTTTTATATATAATATATATGTAATACGTACATATACAATGTATATATTAAAAAAAATTGATACTATTTTCAAAATTTTGGAGTTTTCAACCTTCCCTCTTTAATATTTCAACTGGCGCCAGACAATTTTACTTGGCGCCAGACTATTGCACTTAACTCCATTTGTTAAATAAGTAAATTATACAAGTAGTAGTAGGCTAGTAGCCGACTAATTCTATCTCACTTCACTCCTCAGTCCTTACTACTCACTTCCTCTTACTCTTCATTTTCTTTCTACCTTGCTGTCTCGACTCTCGCATCCTCTATTTCTTCCTCAGATTAATCCTCAGTCTCTCAGCTTCCTCTCAACTTAGATCAAGGTAAGCATCTAATTCAATTTTTTATTCATAGTTTTTTACTTTAATTTAAGCTTTCAATCTAATTTGTGGATATTGCTAATTGAATCAGATGTCAAATGCTTAAGCATATCAAAAAATATTGTGAATCATTGAATCTAAATCAGGAAAAAAGATATAATAATCGGACTAGACTGGACTGGATTCGGACTCAAGAAAAAATTATCGGACTGGATTGGACTGGACTCAAAAAATATTTGGATCGGACTTGGACTCAATTTCTCGAGTCCAAAAAATTTTGGACTGGATTTGGATTTGGCAAAGTCCAATCCAGTCCAATCCACTTACACCCCTACTCCTCCCTTTATGGTTTTTTATTTTGTGGCTAGTTGTGTGAGGGAATATAATAGATGTGAATCGAAATCATTAGTTTTTGATATAGTGATCAATATTTGTAAGAAAAAGTGTTTCGTGATTGATGCTGCTAATGTCTTTTTGTGTGTTAAAGATGGTGATTTTGGCCGTAGTTTGGTTTGTTGTAATTCTTTGTTGTCTAACTTGTTGAAAAAGAGCATGATGGGTTTGCTTTGGAGGGTTTATGATAGAATTAGTGCATTAGTTTTTTTGATCAGAAAGACATAATTATGTATGCGTGATCTTGAAGTTATGGTCAGTAAAATGCATTATATTATTTTTTATGATATAACTAATATAATTCAGCATTTAACTAATATACTTTAGCATTCAACTACTATACTCCAACGATTAACTAATATACTCCAGCACTTAACTAATATATTTCAACGCTTAACTAATTTATCCAAAAGCAATTTAAGGCTAGTATAACTAATAGGTGCAAGCGCTTAAGTAATTCTACTTCTGGTTTGATGCACGTGCGTGCGATATTATAATGACATCACCTGTCTCACGTTAACACTATGTGAGACCGTCTTTCTAAAAATGAACTAGTTCATGGCTAAACACAACCCTCAAAGATACCAAAAATACACTCAAAATGGAGAATTTTTTTTTTCCCCTTTTGGAGAATTGTTCGTTTCTTTCTATAATTTTTTTATCACCATTTCAAAGACTTGTGGAATATAAATCCAATTAATATATACTAATTGTAAAATACAATATTTTTTCATGTATTAATTTAATTGTAGTTTAAATATAAAAGTCAACTTAATGAATGGTGTGGATCTAAAACTAAAAATAAATGGTCCAAACTACACAAGTTACGATGGTTACAATGAATATAGGTAAATTAAATAGTTTAACACATATTTAAAGGTAAATACTTGAATAGCTTTAAAGTTTTCCTTACAAGTTACTCCATCCGTTTCTTTTGTTATTCTTGTATTCTCCGTTGGGAAATTTCAATATGTTGTTCCTATTTTGAATCTTTCCATAAATATATAGTTCATGAATTAGATTTCTCATTAGTTTTATGTTGTAATAATTATGTCCACACTATATGGTAGTCATTTTTAACCTTTTAACCCTCAAAATTTTGCCTAATTGAGTGTCTAACATAATGTAACCTAAAGAGCAATAAATTTGTTCACACTAGTTTATAGTTAGTTTACTCTTTTACCTCTAAAACTTTTTGTATCATTGGTTGCTTAACATAGAATAACTCAAAGGAGAAGAATCTTTATTTTTAGTTAATATAATTATTATATTTAAAATAGTAAAATCTTTCCTATTTTTTGAGTTGCATTGATCTTTTCCCGATTCCAAATAGGAACAATAAAAAAAATGAAAGAAATATAAAATAAAATAAAGATTTAAGAGTTGTATAGTAGGACTGAATGAAACATGCATGCTCCTCTCCCCAAAGTTTTAATTTGTAGGCTTCTAACTAGAATTTGAAAACAAATTAAACTTGCTGGCCCCTACTCCCCTCTTTACTCTCCTCTCTCTCCTCTTCCACAAAATTCTAATATTCAGTCGATGGAACAACGCCACCTTTTTGGCAATGGTAAGCCCTTTTTTCTTTTTCTTTTACTTGTTTTTATGCTATTATTTCTAATAAATTTTGGTCTTTCTCTAATGAAGAGTTTTTCTACCCATGTATGTGAGAGTTTGGGACTGAATGAAACATGCATGCTCCTCTCCCCAAAGGTTGCATGATTGGTTGATCGAAATCATGCAGGCTTCCAATAAATGTTAATATTTTATTTACAATCACTTGACTTAAATGCAAACCTACTTCAAAATAAACTACAAAAGATTGATACACCGCCTTGGAGAAGGTTGCATTAGATGGCAATGTGAAAAACGATTGTTTTCATGAAGTGTTAGATCTCCTCAATGATTATGGTTTTGTCATATTATAATTATAATTTTTTAATTTCATATGTATTATTAGTGTTCACTTCTATTGTAGATGTCCTATGACTTCAAATCAATGAATGGATTTTAATTCTTTTTTCAAAGAACTAGACTTTATTTTAAAACCCCTATGACACTTTGTACATAATTTATAACCCCTTGAATTTTCTAGCTAATTTGACTTTTACAATTCCCGATATTAGTATCATCATGTATATTAAATATGTTTGTTGATTTGCCATCTCGATCATGATAATGATATATACCTCCTAGATTCAAAAAGTTTAATATCTATACTAATACTTTAAAAGGCGTTCCTGACTAAAGAACAATACAACGTGACACTTTTTCTTAGAGTGTTTTATTCCATGTGATCAACATACAATAAGAAAATAAAAATTATGCTGTAAAATATTAGATCACGTGATCACAAACAAATATAATAGGGTCTTAACCAATAAACTAAATGATACTTCATGCTATCATATAAAAGAAAAATATTAATAAATAAATAAAATATTTTATTGCCTAGGGCATAGACCAGGCATAAAAACTAGTTTTGTATTCTTCCTCAATCCAAAAATAAGCGAAATACTTCTCTCTTTTTATGTAAGAGATTATTAAGAAGTGTTTAACTTATTTCTAGGAAGTACTATTTTATGCACATGGTGAAGTCATGAGTGATGACAACTAATGACTATGATATTAAATTATCTTTAATATATTTGAAAAGTGAATATTAATAATCCAACCTTTAAGCGGTGTTCTTAAAACAGACCCACTTATGAATTATTTTTGAATAATCCAAACTTTTGGTGGTATTTTCTCATAATGGTCTCAGATGACTTGTGACTTGAACTTCAGGTGATTCCCCCCTCCTACTCATTTCTCTCTCCTCCCCTTTCACCTCCATATCTTGTTTGATCCCCATCTCTTACAATGGCACCCACCCCAGCCACCAGGGCCCCCACACCCCTGAAGCCTGATAATTTGCTCCCAAGAGCATCGTGCTCTAGTGCACAAATAGCAAAACCTCAATTCACCCTCTTTTTTTGAGCTGTAGTTTGTCGCCACCGCCGCCTCCCACCACTCCGCTTTCGTCGTCGCCTCTCTCTCTTCTTTTTGTCTTTCTCCTCTTTCTCTCTCTCCTCGGATCGTATTGCATTAATCGTGGTGGTTGTACGATTTCTCTCTCTTAGAGAGATGGTGGTTGTTGTGGTGGTCGTCGTCGTTATCGGTGTTGGGGCCGGGACAGCTCGGAGGGAGGGTTTGTAGGGGTTGGGCAAAATGTTAAGGGGTGATGCGAGGGATGGAAAGAGATGATGGGAGGGGAGGGATGATGGCAGGGGAGGGGCTATGGGAGTATGGGGCGAAGGGGAGAATGGGGAAGGGTGTCGTAGGGATAGGCAGAAACAAAGATCTGGGTGGAGGGGTTGGCTGCCTGCGAGGGGTGCAGGCGACTGCGAGGGATTTGCTAGCTATGTGGGTAGGAACCGATTGGGGTGGGGATGGGGCTGAGGGTGGGGTTGGGGTGGGTTGCAGGGGGTGGGATAGTGGGATAGCATGTGGTGGTTGTATTGGTGGCTAGGTGGTGATGGTTATGGAGGAAAAGAGGTAGAGGAAGGAGAAAATGGTCTGACCAATGAGAGTGTGATACGTGTCACACTTGACCTGTTATGCCAGTCAGATACAAGTCTAAGAACCATAACGAGAAGATGTCACCAAAAGGTTGGATAAATCAATAATAACTCATAAGTGGGGAATGTTTTAAGAAGACTGCTTAAAAGGTTGGATTATTAAAATTCAATTTTCCTAATAAATTTTACATCTAGCATTAACTCCACAGTTGTGTGCGTGATGCAATAACAATGGATCGAATCTAGGCTAGATCCTAATGGACCTAAATCTAGCTTCATATTATTGTACGTGGATCAAGATTCGACACGCATACGCATTTGTTGGAGAAAGTCTTGGTAACCAACTGTTTGAGTCCAAAAAAGACTCAAACACTCAAAACGTTACACAATGGTACCATTATAATCTGGTATTGGTATCAAATTGTTATCAGGATTGGTACCAAGCAACCTTACTTTGGTATCAAAATTTTCGGATAATGGTACCAATCTAACCTAGCATTGGTACCAAACAACACGCGCGTGAAATTTTTAAGGCTTAAAATGACCAAATTGCCCCCGTTTGAGTCCCCTAAGAGACTCAAACGGTTGGTTGCCTAGACAAACTCCATTTGTTGCATCCAAAAAAGTGAGTTCTAGAACTCTGGAGGGATCCACATAAATTCTGATTAATTTCAAAAAAATTAAAACAACTAAAAAATATTATTTAAAAAGAAATATCAATCACTTAGTTCATTTTTGCATTGTACTACATAAAACATCAACGAGATTATTTTAATTATCATAAAAATATAATATGACTTAACTATAAATATGTTGATATATTTCAACAAAAAAATTAAAAAGGACGCATGGAGTTGGATCTCTGAAAAATGAGATTGGAATCCAACTCTTCATACCAGGGGATTCGAAATTTAAAGATCCCTATAAAGCAGATATAAATCCATAGATCTGGAGTGGTTCATAATTCATTGTTATCCCTAACTTTGGGCAAGTTATTCCAAAATAGTTACTCCTTCTCTACTTTTTTTATCTTTCTCACCTATAATTTTGATACTATTCACAATTAAACAAAATCTTTTAGATTTTTCTCAATATATAAAAAAAAATATATTCATGTGGGGTCTTATTTGATTCGTCTCAATGAGTACTTTATTAATATTCAATTATTATATTTTTTACTAATATGTACTCCATCCGTTTCCTAAAGATCTTCCTTGTTACTGTTCCTACAGATACCAAGGAGGATCCATTTGTGTGGGGTATGGGGTAGGTAAAGTAGGAGAGAGAAAGGGGTTAAGATAAATAAACAAATAAAAAAGAGTTAAAGTAGGAGAGAGAAAGGAAGTAAAATTGAATCAATAATGTAATGGTGGACCATATGATAGGGACATAAGAGGGTAAAAAGGGGAAAAAAATTCCAAATAAGGAATAAAGTAGAAGAGGGAAAATCCTTTGAAAACGCACTTAAACGGAAAGAGGGAAGATCTTTAGGAAACGGATGGAGTATTGAAAGATATTAAATATAGAATAAGTGCATTGGCAGACATACAAAGTCAAAGTAGAAAAGATAAAAAAAAAATACAAAGGGAGTATTTCTCTTTCTTGTGATCTCTACAAAATAGTATTTGGTCAAGGGGTAAGAAAAAAAAATCCAAAAAATGAGTATCTAAATTTCGTATTTAAAATTTGCTTTAATTTTTTTTAATATGCGTATATCCAATCTCGAAAATTTAATCATAAATCCATTCCATATTTTTGTAGACAAATTCGTATCAATGAAGGATCACATCTTTTTCTAACTTTAGATATGCATATCCGATATTTTTTTTTTGTTATTTATCTTCATATATATGACACTAAAATACGGAGAGTTTGTCTTATAAAAGACCGCCTACTTTTAAATTAAAATTAGGCAATGATAAGTCCAATATTTAAAACAGAAGCCCAATACTAACTAGGTTAATTTCTTTCGGTGACTGATTTAATCCATTTATTGACTAAGTCTACTTTTACAGTAAAATTAGGCCGTCTCTTTTAATAATTTTTGAAATACGAAATAGTATTCATTGTTAGATGTGATCAATGAGAGAACCGGATATCCCACTCCAAGGCACGGAAACTACGCTTTCCTATTAGTTTAATTTCGCCCCTCTAGGATCACCGGGTTAACACGAAATAACTAATGAGACACAATGGAGAGAAACAATCCACTTAGATGATCTTCTAAGTGAATCAACAAGAACTTGTGTTTTTGTGTTTGTGAAGAACACTCAAGAGAAGATAATTGCAAGGTTTCTCTTAAGCAAAGCAAGAAGTATTTTAGAGTATAGAAAATCTGATTTTCTTCTAACCCCTCACTCATAGGAATCCAAAGGTTATATAAGCATAAACAACCTTTCATTGACTAGAGTGGTTAATCACATAACCCCCATCTTAGTCACTCATCAAAGGCCTTTAATCTACTGATTTAAGGACCTTAAAAGTCATTAAAATGATCAGCAAAACATCACAACGGATATAAAACCGTCAAGGCATCTTTTCGCATTCCAAGGCAGAAGACGCGTCGCGACTCGCGAGGCGCTGGTGGCGACCCGCGACGCCTGTTGCGACTCGCGACGGGCCACTGGTCGCGACTCGCGAGGCGCTGGTCGCGACCCACGACGCCTGTTGCGACTCGCGACGGGCCACTGGTCGCGACTCGCGACGGTTGTCGCGACTCGCGACGGTTGTCGCGACTCGCGGCCAGTCTTCTGTCTCCCTTGGTTTATCAATGCGTTTTGCCACTTGATGCACTCTAATCTTTTGCATACTAGACCTCCTCCTCTTCTAGTACATACCCTTATGAGTTTCAAACCCATTACCCTATAAATGTTCCAACAATCCTCCTCCCATTTATAGGGTAATGTTGAAAAGTTTTTCAACTTGCTATAAATCGCAAACACCATGTTCATGCATCATGGAAATATCTAACGATTGAATTTCCATTTAGTAAAGAATAATTTTACAATAATTTAGATCATAATGATAGACAAAGCTTTGAATCATATAACCATTACAAATTATTGAAGTTACTAATACACACAAACATAAACTAGGTTCTTAAAACCTCCGACACCTATGAAGCCTTGGTGTCCATATCCATTCATAAGCATTCCAAGTCAAGCCTAAGACTTGATGAAGCGGCCAAACTTCTAGCTTACATAGGTAAATCTTTCCGACATGCTCCTACAATTGAGCACTTAATCAAAGATTTATTAAGAATAAAATTCAACCTCTTTATCATTGTAGCAACAAGCACTAACCTTGGGATGTATTAAACAAGTGCTCCCAACCTCTTAGAGAAGTACTATCCTCCTTGAATTTGAGATCTAACGTTGTATTAGACATCAAATAGAGTTTTCCTTCACCATAGGTTGATCAATAGGCTTAAGACCCATCCCTTTGTTCATTTTGTTCACTAGTTCCCTTGACAACGGTTTTGTAAACGTATCCGCCAAGTTCAAACTAGACCGAACAAAATTAATAGTTATACAACTATTCCTTATCATTTCCCGCACATAGCTATGTCTAACTCCAATGTGCCTTGACTTGCCATTGTAGACTTCACTATATGCTTTAGCTATGGTTGATGCACTATCACAATGGATAGCAAGAGGTGACATTGGTTTCACCCATAAGTCCACCTCACTCAACACATTCCTTAGCCATTCCGCTTCTTGGCAACAAGAAGCCAAAGCAATGAATTCCGATGCCATAGTGGAATCCGTTATACATGTTTGCTTCTTGGTGCCCATGAAATGGCACCTCCTCCAAGAAGAAACACCCAACCACTAGTGGATGAATAATCTTCCTTATTCGAAATCCAACTAGCATCCGAGTAACCTTCTAAGATAGAAGGTTCTCTTTGTATGTTATGACATAATCCAAGGTCTTATTCAAGTACCTTAACACTCTTCTCAATGCTTGCCAATGCAACATACTAGGATTACTAGTATACCTACTGAGCTTGCCAATAGCAAAGGCTATATCCGGCCGAGTGCTAGTCATAGCATACATCAAGCTTCCAATTAAGCTTGCATACTCCAATTGTGAAATTGGAGTACCACTACTCGGAACCAAGTGAATACTAGGATCCATAGGAGTAGCAAAATGAGTCGAATTTGACTCATTATACCTCTTGACCACTTTCTCAATATAATGAGATTGTGATAAAGAAAACGACCCTTTCCCTCTTATTATTCTAATACCTAGAATAACATCCGCTTCACCCAAATCTTTCATGGAGAAGCTAGAGGAAAGGAAGACTTTGGTCTTTTCCACTTGTTCCAAATCAGTCCCAAAAATAAGCATATTATAACTCCTTTACCGTTATTATCAAATTTGCTATATACACACTTATCTGACTGATTTATTTTGAACCCACTAGACAACACAACTTCATCAAATTTTTTATGCCATTGCTTAGGTGCTTGTTTAAGACCATACAAAGATCTAACTAATTTGCAAACTTTAGTTTCTTGACCTTTAACCACAAACCCTTCAGGTTGATTCATGTACACTTCCTCCTCCAATTCACCATTAAGAAAAGCAGTTTTTACATCCATTTGGTGAATTACTAGACCATGAATCGCAGCTAATGCTATCAATAGTCTAATAGTAGCTATTCTAGCTACTGGAGCATAAGTATCAAAGTAATCGATACCATATCTTTGCCTAAAACCTTGGACCACTAACCGGGCCTTATGTTTTAGTATGGTTCCATCGGATTTCTTTTTCCTTACAAAAATCCATTTACAACCTAGGGGTTTGCAACCGGGAGGTAAATTAGCTAAAATCCAAGTGTGATTACCCATTATAGAATCCATTTCATCATTCACTGCCTCTTTCCGAGAAAGCAGAATCATGAGACTTCATAGCCTCATCAAAGGCCTAGGATCCTCCTCCATATTGTAACAATATGAAACTTGAGTCAAAATTGACTCCCTTGACCGTTCAACTAAATATAGTTGAAAATCCGGTCCAAAAGATTTCTCTTTTCTAATTCTTTACTTTTCCTAATTTCCGGTGTTGTAGTATCATGATCATTTGAAATGTCATCTACAACATTGGAACTAGTACTAGGTATCATGTCCTTTGGTCTTGGAATCGATGAGAATCTAGTCTCATCAAATATTGCATCCCTTGACTCTATCACGGAGTGAATAGAGACAAAGTCATTGGGCTCAATGACATAAAACCTATAGGCTTTGCTTGTATGTACGCATAGCCTATAAAAATGCAATCAATTCCTTTTTCACCTAAAGTTTTCCTTTTAGGTTCCGTCAATTTGACAATTGCCCTACAACCCCATACCTTAAGGTAATTGAGATTAGGCTTTTTATTACACCAAAGTTCATAAGGGGTAGTCTTATTCCTTTTATTAGGAACTCGATTTAAAATGTAACATGCAGTTAAAATTGCATCACCCCAAAAACCGTCATTAAGACCCGAATTAGAAAGCATGGTATTAACCATTTCTTTTAGGACCCTATTTTTCCTTTCCGCTATACCATTACTTTGAGGTGAGTATGGGGCGGTTGTTTCATGAATTACACCAATGGAACTAAAATAACTTGGATTATAATATTCACCACCCCTATCCGTTCGAAGTCTTTTAATCTTTTGATTAAGTTGAGTTCCACTTCGATTTTAAAGGTCTTAAACTTTTCTAGTGCTTCATCTTTAGTAAATAATAAATATATGTAACAAAACCTTGAAAAATCATCAATAAAAGTTACAACATATTTCTTATTTCCAAAGAAGGTGAACTATGAAAGTCACACAAGTCACTATGCACCAATTCAAGCAATACCGTTTGTCTAGTCACACTAGGATAAGGATTTTTTGTAATTTTATTTAGCACGCAAGTGTGACACTTCTCTAACTTTAAATCGAAAGGAGGTATAACCCCATTTTAGACATGTCATATAATCTACGATAATTCACATGACATAAACGATTGTGCCATAGAGAAGAAACATCAAGCATGTAAATAGAACTAGTACCAATTTTATTATCAATACTAAATTTAAACATTCCATTACAAAAGAAACCTTGTCCAACAAAAATACCACCCTTGGAAAGTACAAATTTATCCGACTCAAAAACAACTTTAAAACCATACTTATTCAAGAGACCTCCTGACACAAGATTCTTCCTAACTTCCGGTACATACACAACATCCCGGAGAGTTAAAGTCTTTCCCGAGGTTAACAACAATTCTACTTGGCCTATGCCTCTAGCCTTTACCGTAGAATCATTCCCCATATACAAGATTGGACCATCATCCAAATCTTTCAAAGACTTGAAGAAATCCTTGTTATTGCACACATGTCTAGAGGCTCCCGAATCTATCCACCAAGAATCATCAACCTGCACACACATAATTTCAGAAATCATAGCAACAAAATGCATTTCTTCAATTACATTAACATGTGCATTGTTACCTTGGTTTTGAACAACACTAGGTTGTGTGTTCTTTGTCTTCTTCTTGTTGTTAGAAGGACAATCCCTCTTAAGATGAGGACCATTGCATATCCAACAAGAGAGGGTCTTCCTCTTCTTGTTTGCAACATTGGTTTTGTTATGTTGTTGTTGTTGTTGTTGTTGTTGTTGGATTTCTTGGTCTTACTAGACCCACCAACCTCTACCAAATTAACGGTAGATTTAGGAATACTAGGAGTAGTATCCTTAACCCCATCTTGAGCCCGGATCCCCTCTTCAATACGAAGATGAGTTCCTAATTGCTCCATGGACATGTCTTCCTTTTTATGTTTTAAAAGATGTTTTGTATCTTTCCAAGAATTTGGTAATTTGTCAATGATTGAGGCAACCGCAATTGCCTCATCCATCACCATACCATGTGACTTATTTGGTTCAAAATATGATGAACCTCATGGAATTGCTCCATAATAGGCCGATCATTAGTCATTTTAAAAGAATTAAAATTACTAACAAGGAATTTCTTACTTGAAGCATCTTCCGAAATGTACTTGGCCTCAAGAGCATCCCAAAGTTCCTTTGCACTCTCCACATTTTGGTAGAGATCAAACAACGGGTCGGTGAGAGAGTTGAGAATATGACCACGACAAATGTAGTCATCATTCTCCCACTTTATCCTCTTCCTAGTAGTCTCAAGAGGCTCTTCCTCTCCATCTTCCGGGAGTGGTGGCATAGGGTTGATAAACATACACCACATTCAAGCGGTCAACAAGAAGTGCATCTTCTTTTGCCACCTCGATAGCCCACCCCCTCAAACTTATCCAACTTTTGGAAGTTCATAGTCATGTCCTTGAGTGTTTGAGCCATATCCGAAAAGAAATGAGAAGAAATTAAACTAATAGATTGTTAGATGTGATCAATGAGAGAACCGGATATCCACTCCAAGGCACGGAAACTACGCTTTCCTATTAGTTTAATTTCGCCCCTCTAGGATCACCGGGTTAACACGAAATAACTAATGAGATACAATGGAGAGAAACAATCCACTTAGATGATCTTCTAAGTGAATCAACAAGAACTTGTGTTTTTGTGTTTGTGAAGAACACTCAAGAGAAGATTGCAAGTTTTCTCTTAAGCAAGCAAGAAGTATTTGAGAGTATAGAAAAATTCTGATTTTCTTCTAACCCTCACTCATAGGAATCCAAGGTTTATATAAGATAAACACTTTCATTGACTAGAGTGTTAACCATAACCCCCATTTAATCACCATCAAAGGCCTTTAATCACTGATTTAAGGACCTTAAAGGTCATTAAAATGAAGCAAACATCACAACGGAATAAAACCGTCAAGGCATCTTTTCGCATTCCAAGGCAGAAGACACGTCGCGACTCGCGAAGAAGCTGCGAGTCGCGAGGCGCTGGTCGCGACCCGCGACGCCTGTCGCGACTCGCGACGGGCCACTGGTCGCGACTCGCGACGGTTGTCGCGACTCGCGGCCAGTCTTCTGTCTCCCTTGGTTTATCAATGCGTTTTTACCACTTGATGCACTCTACTTTTGCATACTAGACCTCCTCCTCTTCTAGTACATACCCATATGAGTTTCAAACCCATTACCCTATAAATGTTCCAACATTCATTAAGTTAAATTTATGATGATGTAAGCTACATTAGAATTTTGAATATACTAATAGAAATCCTTTTTCGATGTTAAATATGAAAAACGTGTAACATGCTAATAGTTATATGAAAGCAAAACCTTGGGCTAGGACCAATAAAAGTCCATATCTATTAGTGCGTTCTTGAGCACCTAGGGCTAGGAGTATAACATATGGTATGCCAAAATTAGGGCTTATTTCGGTATGTTGTAGTGCGTACGGATATGTAGAATGTATAAAGAAAGGGAGGAGGTGATGCCTTATAGTTATCCCACATCGAAAGTTGAGGAGAAAAAAGCTTTTTTATATAGGGATGGATACTTCAATTTATAGTAGAATTTTTTTTTTGAATAGGACTATCGTCGTCCTACACCAAAACCTTGCGGGTTAGAGTCCATAGAGGACAATAACTACTAGTTGGCTTCTGAACACTTAGTGTGTTGCACATAATATAGACAAAGAGTCAAAAATTATTTTGTATTAGTAAACAATATGCAAGTCATAATTTAATTCAGATAATTCAGTTTTCGATCAGGCTAAACTGGATATCTGATCCCGAAATATTGATATACACGGGATTAAATCAGACTGAAAACATAACTGTTTTGTAATATGAAAGTCTAAATATCGAACCCAGTTTTTAAGACCTGGTTGAATATCCAACTGTAATTGCAAGTTTATTCAAGTTGCAAAAAACTGATTTTGCAGTTAATGAAAATTGAACAAAGTTGTTGACATGTTCACAAAATTTTAACAATATAATGTAGGATAGGGGAGGATCTTAATTGGGACTGGCAAAGCAATGGTCAACTATGATTTTTTTTTTTTTTTTTTCATAATGGTTAAAAATTCAAGCTTTTGATGAAGAAGTTGGAAATTTGAAATTTCCAAATTAATATTTGGTCCAAGATCTGTTAATTTCCTATTTGCTTGGGTCTAAATTACCGACAATTAACTTGTTAATGTACTTTAGCCAGATTTAGTATGCTTCCAAACATCATTGTTTGACTTCACAATTTAATTCATTGAACTCGATGTTAAGCCCGTGCTACGTTTTGTGTAATTATATCTTTCATTTATTAATACTAGTTGCCTATACACGCGATACGTGCGCCAACAATCTTATGTAGGTATATATAAATGAATTTTTTTTTTTTATCTAAAAATTATGTTGGTAGTGATATAAATTATTAAGGTTCTTTTGTAGATGTTATTATCTTTTCAAATTAAAGGTAAATGATTTTTAACTGTTCAATACCGTCATTGAAAAATTTGGTCGATGATTTAATAATTTGTTTTCAACGACTTTAATATAATTCTTTAACAATTATAAATATTAATAAACCATATTGTTTGAACTTTGTAAATATGAAATATTATGTTATCACGATATATTGCTAAATTTTTTTGGTTGAAGATTCTAATTGATAATTGATTTCGTGAATTGATTGTGTCAATCTAGTTTGTCAACTTATTAATGGTATTGCATATTCTATTTTGACCTACTCATATGGCAAGTTTGATTCTCATTTTTCAATTTTTTATAAAAAGAAAAACACTGTTTTAAATTATTAGAGGATATTTTAGTCACTTCAAAAAAAGACACCACGCCTCCTCCCTTGGCTTATATAATAGAGATTTTAGTTTGAAATGATAATATCAAATATTTCTTGATTTAGTGGTCAAGGCTTTGGTCTGTATGCTTGCGACACACAGAGTCAAATCTTGAGCAACACATTTTCTACTTTTTTTTTTATTGTATATGGATTATATGTAGTTAAACACAAACGAAAAGTGCCACGTGACATCGTTCATTGTTTGGGAATGCCTTTTAATATATTTATTTATATAGATAATTCATGGCTCTGTTTGGGAAGCATTTTAGTTACCTTAAATGATAAGGTACTAACATATTTAAGGTACTAAAATGATTAGTACTATCTGGGTGGTACCTAAAATAAAATTTTATGTAGTTAAAATAACTTAAATGATAAGTTAACATTTTTACCTTTTTAAAATTAGGTGACTGAAATTTTGGAGAATCTTTTTAAAATTTTGACATCAACTAATTTTGCCAAAATAATTTATCGACAATCAATCTGATCAGGTACTCTATTAATTCAACACCTTATCAGTTTCACCTTTATCTTATCAGTTTCAGTTAATTTATTAGTTTCATTTCATTTTCAGCTCATATTGTCAAACCGAGCCGATTTAGAAGGCAAGTTTAAAAAGTTGGAAGAGCGAAAGGAGAGTAAATAAAATATGTAGACAAAAAAATAAAATAATAAAAAGAGGGTAACATTTAGGGCAAAACAAAGAAGGGACAGATGTGTGCTCCCCCCTCTCCCCCCACACCCAGGCACCCACCACCCTCGAAAACCCCCACCCCCCCAACCCCAGCAAAAAGAAGAAAAGGCAGAATGTTAGAGTTACGACTAAAACTCCAAAAGAATATCGAACAGTTTTAAAAGAAATAAGGCATCTTACGAGTTACGACTTACGACTTACGACTTACGAGCAGATGGAGCAGTAAACTCCACCAAAAAATAGGTGGATCTATAACATCAAAAATAATTCTCACCTCAAATCCTCGTTCAGCACGCTTGCCAGCCAAAAGTGGACAGAGAAAAATAGGGATTTGTTCGTATAGTAACAGGAGATATGATTGAGTGAGGTGAAGGAAGGAGAAAAAAACCGGAAATGCGGAATCGATGTTGAGGGAAATGAGGAAGGTGAGAAGCAAACGATCTGGACATGAATATATTGTAATTTCAGAGCAGAGAAGTTGTTATACCGTCATAAATACTCAGCGAACTTGATCACCAAAAATTAAATGCTCCCGAGAAAAAAATAGAGGAGCAAACTAATTTAGGAATGTAATGTCATTAATTTTTATAATTTCTAGTCTAATCTTGATCTTGTCTACTTGCATAAACATACAACTGATACAAGCTAAGAAGCGCAAAAAATACGTGCACTATATTGTTAAGCATTATGTTTTAATTTTTTATAGTTATTTTTTGAGGGGTTAATTTTTTATAGTTTGCAAGAGCAAGTAAAGCCTAATAGCAAGTAGGGCTATGCAAAGACCAGAGCCAAATCGAAATTGGACCGAACACGACTGCAATTTGGACCGGATCGAAGATGTTAGGAAAAGGGTGGTATAGCATTTGATTAATGTATAACAAGTCAACTGAATAATAAGGACGAGAAAAACGATAAAAAAAATAAACAAGAATAACATAAAGATTTACGTGGTTTGGTCAAATTAGACCTACGTCCAAAGATGGGGACTTCGAGAGCTTCTACAAAGAGAATATACAAGAATTCCTAAAATTATTAATGGCTTAAAGGTGTGTGACAAACAATTGGTCACCAAAAAGGGTCCTTTTATTATAACATAAAAAACCCTAATGAACCCTAGAATAATATCTTAATATAACTATAATGACGTGTTAATAAACTTAGAGTAAAAATTAGAATAACTCGTAAAAGAACGCATCGTCCGCTAGCCCGGGACAAAATCGCCCGGTCAGGCGCTGCTGCCTGGTCGGGCAAAACCCTCCCAGTCGGAAGCGAGACGAAATTCCAGTTTCAACAGTTTTACGTAAAACAGCCATAACTTCTACATTTCTCAGCAGAATTGGGCATATGACATGTCATTGAAAAGCTCTTGGAACAAGCTCTCACCTCCAATTTGAATCACGTAAAACCATTTATATATTGAGAGAAATGTTCAATCAAAGTCAGCCTTATACCATTTTGACAAGATAACCTGTTACAAATAACAAATCTCCACCTTGACTTGAAATCGATCAATCAAGATAACTCCACCTTGAACTGAAAACCAAGAAGTGATGCTCACCATAAACATAGAACCTCCACCTTAAACAAAATTACATAAGCTACTCACTTTAGGCAATCAAGAACGCACATCTTCTATAATTGTGTACATGTGCATCTTCGAGCACAAAGCTTTGTATACAAAACAATCACATGGCCTGGATTGGGAGTACAAGGTCGCTAATGCCAAGCATGCTTATTCAAATTGACCAAACTCTCTTCAAACTCTTCTTCATCTCAACAACAAACATAAGCAATTCTAGAATTATTAAATTACATTAATAATTTCTAAATTACATTTGTACTTAACAAAATACAAAAGTACCAAATTTGAGATAAGAAATAGCATAACTAGAATGAAATCTAATGCATAACCAAGATTGCTACTTTTATTACAAACTCAAAAGCAATCTATCATAGACTCCATAGCAAAAATTCACACGGTTTCTCGTTTTACCTAGAGATCTCAAATGGGCACCAATCATGAAGAGATCATAGTAACCATAGCCCCAAAACTTGTAACCCTAAAGTGCAAAATCATCATGAAAGGCATTGTTGGCGATATTTGTGGATTGGTCCTCATTGGACTTTTCCCCATTCTTCTTCTTTAATTTCCAACAGTCGGTTTTGACACGACCCTTCACGTGACAACAGTTACAGATTTCACTTTTGCTAAAATTCTTTCCACCATGAGCAACCAAATCATTAGTTTGAGAAAGGTTATTAGATTTATAAACCAACTTACTGTTAATTAAATCTCTCTGAGTTAAGGCATCCTTAACATCCTCCAAACTCAAACCATCTCTACCATATAATAGAGTATCTCAAAACTGCTTATACAAAGGCGATAAAGAACACAACAACTTAATAGCCATATCCTCTTCATTGGTCTCAATATCGATGTTTTGCGAATCAATAATGATGGAGAAGAATTTATCTAGACGAAACTCAAGCGATTTACCTTCTTCTAGACTGAGATGATGAAGTCTAGATTTGAATAGTAGACAGTTGGTCACGCTCTTTATCATATAAAGTGACTCCAAATTCAACCACAAACCCGCAATAGTCGTCTCAAACATTCATTAGATAGACATAATTGAATTGCCGAAAAAACCTTCATATCAATCTCCTTCTATACATATCATCCTTATACCCGAAGGCTTTTTGAATGCATGCACCTTCAAAAGCCTTGTGACAGCCACTTTGAACCAAGATGACTTTCATCTTCAATTGCCATAGGCCAAAATTTACTTTCCTATCGAATATCTCAATGTCGAATTTCATTGGAATAATTTAATAAAACTAGTCTATGAACACCTAAGACCTTAAAAACTTGCTCTAATACCAGTTTGTTAGGAAAACGGTGGTGTAATGTTTGATTAATGCGAAACAAGTCAACAAAATAATAGGAACGAGAAAAACGATAAAGAAAATAAACAAGAATAATACAAAGATTTACGTGTTTCGGTCAAATTAGACCTACGTCCACATGTGGGGGATTCAAGAGCTTCTTCACTATAATGAAGAAAACAAAGAGATATACAAGGAGTCCTAAATTCTTAATGGCTTAAAGAGGTGTGTCAAACAATTAATCACCAAAAATGGCCCTTTTATAACATAAGAAAATCCTAATAAATCCTAGAATAATCTCCTAGTATAACTCTAATGACGGCTTAATAAACTTATGGTAACCATTAGAATAACCCGTGAAAGAATGCATCAAAGAGTATCCAGGCAAAACCGCCCGGTCATGCCAAAACTCACCAGTCGGGCGCGAGACAAAATTCTAGTTTCGACAGTTCTTTGTAAAACGACCATAGATTTCTCGATTCTCAGCGGAATCGGGCATATGACCTGTCGTTGGGATGTTCTTGGAACGCTATCAACCTTCAATCTGAATCACACCAAAACCATTTATATATTGAGAGATATATGCATTCAAACTCAGCCTTATGTCATTTTCACAAGATCTCATGTCACAAATAACAAAAGATTATGAATTTAGACCAGATAAAACCATAATTTGGGCGTTATTTTCAGTGTAGTTCAATTATTATTATTGTTATTATTATTGATAATAATATAATTATTATTATTATAATTATCATAATCATTGTTATTATTGTTGTTGTTGTTGTTATTATTATTATTATTATTATTATTATTGTTGTTGTTGTTATTATTATTATTATTGTTATTATAATAATAATAATATATTCTTATTATTATCATCATAATTACCATTATTATTATTATTATTATTATTATTATTATTATTTTATTATTATTATTATTATTATTATTATTATTATTATTATTATTATTATTATTATTATTATTATTATTATTATAATTATAATTATAATAATGATTATTATTAGTCAAAGTATAACATCAACCTTTGTCTTTAAAGCAAAATAATGTATAAACAATTTGGCACCCACCGTAGATCCAACAGCAAGATCTTACGTCTGTTTCTATTAACGACGAAGCGTCTTAATCCGTTCCGTACTAATGGACTCCTGAAAAATGCAAGCTGCCTATCAGCAAATCTAGAAAGATAACGAGTGTCTTTCATCTGAATTCACTACGTCACGAGAACAAGTTCAGAAGCTATAAGAAGAGTTGGCATCGACAAAAGCGTCCAAGCAGCGATGTCAACACAACGTCGAAGACGTCCCCACCAAGCAGTCAATCTCCGATTGATGAAGATAGCACCGACTCAGAAGACAAAGACAATGCCAGCGATTCAAAGATGAACGAGAGCTCAAGCCTGAGAACGGTCCACCAAAAGAGGGAGACCTTATGGCAAAACAGATGGTCGTGATCGAGAAGCAGAACCGTTGGATAATAAGGCTACTGTCTCAACTTCCAGGAGCTACAACCCTAAGTGTCGTCGAATATCGATATGGTTACACTGTTTCATCGTTCGTCGAGAAGATCGCCAAGACAGCAAGTCATTTGGAGTAACACTAACCGGGCCAACTCTTAAATGGCTCAAATCCCTCAAACATGGAAGCATCAGCAGCTTCTCTACCTTGGTCAACAAGTTCTACAACAAATTCGAAGGAAGTCACGGTCTTGAAAATCAGACCATCGATCTATATGGCGTCGTCCAAAAGCAAAGACAATCCATCCGCGATTATTATAATCGCTTTAACAAAGAAATGATCGAAATTAAAGATTTAGATACTGAAACTATTACTGAATGTATCAGAAAATGGCTTGGCCCTTCTGCCAAAGCTCTACAACCATATGGCCAAGTACCCGTGTACGATGTCCTAAAGTCAAATTTAGAGCGTACGTTAGTTCAGATGCGATTGCCAGAAGATGATGCCATTCTAAACACCATATCGATGCGACAATAAAATTTTTGCGCCCAAAAGGCACAACTAGAGGTCTCACCCTTACAACCGTCCCAATCAGGTACATAATGTTAATGGCATATCGAAATCAGCATGATGGATGAAAAGACAGATCACAATGCATACCCTCATATGGTTTTTCTGTCGACATTCGATGCGTAGTAAACGCCTTACCAAAGATTAGCGCTCTCGTCGGTTAGCCAAGATAGAGCAACCGACCAGATGCTTAGAAAGATCAAACCAAATGGTGTTAGTTCCACACGATCATGGCCACAATACAGAAGACTACATAGCCCTTAGTGGGAAGTCGCGTTCATGGTGAACTAAGGACATCTGCAAGACCTCCTAAGCGACAAACGAAATTTTTCCTTCGACAAGAATTCACCAAAACACAATCTGCTTACATCTCCCTTGCACATAAAGGCAATAATGTAATTTCTGGTGGATCTGATGTTTGGGGACAAACATATTCAGCAGCCAAAAGGCTAGCAAGAGAGGGCTCCCCCTTGTCAAAAGTTCCTAAAGACTGCAGGTCGGAAGATGAAAGGAAGTTGGAAGCAATGTCCATTACCTTTGACAACAATGACGTTTGTGAAGAAGAACACCATCATAGACTATTTATCTCCATAACGGTTAGCAACTGCCTGTTACGACAAGTATTGGTCGACGGTGGTAGTTCTGCTAACATTATGTTTTAAAGAGCCTTAGAAGGTATGGGTCTTGATGACATATATATAACAATGAAGTCACCGATCTTAGTAGGATTCAGCGGAGAAGCACAACAAATCGTTGGAGAGATCATTCTACTAACTTACGTCAAAGGAGTCAACTTACATATTAAATTCAACATCCTTCATTTTCCATCAGCAAACAACTTCCTTCTTAGCACACATTGGATCCATAAGATGAAAGTAGTGTCTTCGACGTACCATCAAACGGTTAAGTTCCCTACCAAATGGGGCATCCAAGAGATCAAAGGGCAGTAAAAGGCCGCTAGGGAGTGCTATAATTCATCGCTCAAACAATTAATGGAGACCATCTAGTAATTAACAAGTGCAATAGCAGCAGATGAGCACAAATTGGTGAAGTAGTGCTCGATCCAGCTTTCCCTAATCGCTTTATCAATATTGAAGCAACCATGTCACCTGTATTACGAAACCACGTAATTATATTTTTGAAACATAACCATGATTGTTTTGCATGGTCCCACAAAGACATAGAAGCTCAGGCCAGATGTGATCACCCAAAAGTTGAACGTGGATCCAGAGCACAAGCCAATCAAGCAAAATGTCGCAAGTTCACGCGCCTGAACACAATCTATCATAAACGACAAAGTTTAGAAATTGATCAACGCTAATAAAGTAGCGAAGTAAAATACACTGACTAGTTAGCTAACGTCGTCATCGTTCGCAAGAAAAATGGTAAGCGAAGAGTATGCATTGATTTTATGGACTTAAACAAAGCTTGTCCAAAGGATACACTCCCATTACCACACATAGACGCAATGGTAGAACATGACTGCAGGACACAAGCTCTTGGCTTTATGGACTCTTACTCAGGACATTATCACCGCGTTCATCATCGATAAAGGTATTTATTGTTATAAAGTTATGCCCTTTGGACTAAAAAATACAAGTGCGGAATTTCAGGAAATAATTTCCTAAAATCTATCATAGGATCGCCTAAATAATCAAATGCACGAATTAATCAAGAAAGATTAGAAGTACATTGTACGTAGCATGATTTTCCAGATGTATGCAAGATTCGAAGATCTAAGAGCCTCAAGTGTTCCCCCTCTAATAAGTCCACGAGCACCAGTTGAACATCAACGTCTACTAGAACAGAAGAGAAAAGATCCTTTGCTTTTTTGTGGTATAGGCGTCGTTTAGGGGAATATATTAGGGTTTCACAAGCCCGTTCTCTTGCGAAAAGACACTGCTTAATAAAGTCATCCCCTAAACCCTAATACTAGATCCTATATATAATAGAAGACTCATAAGCAAGTTAGGAAAACTGATTCTCCTCCTATTCCCCTCATGATCGGCCAACCGTAATCCTAGATGGATTAGGATTCTTTTCTCTAACTTGTGGTACAATGTGCGACATCATAAGATTAATATATTTTAGTTATACACCCAATCAATATTGTACTATTAATCATATTTATTCTCTAGCAAGAAAATATGAATACTAAAGTAATTAACTTTATTATCTTCATAATTACTTCCTATTTATATTAAGTGTCCATGGTCTTGTCACGAGCTGGACTCGAACCAGCGTGCTCCAGAATCATGATCCGGGGTTCAACCTACCGATCGTGACTTTTGGTTACCTGGTTCATCGAAATCTTCAACAAAAGGCAAGACTAACGAAGGTAGACTACGTCTAGGATGGCGTGGAGCTACAAGCTACTCTTTCTTTGACCCGAGAAGCATAATCTTTTCTTGAAAAGGACTATCACTATGCTTCCGAGGGGCTTATCCTACAAAGATGATCGCGAATGGGCCTCTACTGAGTATCTTGAGTTTTACTATACTAAATGAGTTGGCCTATTTGAGTCTTTCCTTTCTTTTTCACTATAGGAATCGACACAAGCAAAGAGGGAAAGAAGCAATCTAAACCACAAGATATGTGGTTCTACACCAAATGGCTCCTGAAACGAAGCAGCGAGCCCTTGAAAGGCGCCCCAACGTTTATGAATGAGATATAAATGTCGGGTGTCTAAGGATATATTCCTTCAATCTCTCACTTGTTCGAAGACAAGAGCCCAATGTTAAATTCCTGAAGTCACTTAATGCCAAATTTGATAACAGTACACCATGTAATTCTCAATTTTTCGTTCCTTGATTGTGAGTTTGAACTGTTCGAATAAGGATCAACTCTTTAATCCTATTTCGCATGGCCATGTAATTTTTAGTTCTCACTCTTCAGGAGGCTCAGACACCATTCCTATTTAATTGGAGGACTTTTCCAGTCTTCTATGACCATAACTCAAACTCAATTCTTAGCCCACCTGATCACTCCCACTACAAGAAAACACGATATCAACGACCGCTTAAAGCCGTCGTTAATATAGCAAAAACGGTCGCTG